>NC_057758.1:9234622-9251293 GCF_004010195.1 Chiloscyllium plagiosum
CATTTATCTCTCCACCCTTCAGGCATTCTGCCTGTATTCCTGATGAAGGGCTTTTGCCCGAAACGTCGATTTTACTGCTCCTCGCATGCTGCCTGAACTGCTGTGCTTTTCCAGCACCTCTAATCCAGAGAAATCTCGTTGTCTATGCACATAGAACACTGAAAGTTACCACCCAGATTGATAGGGTTGTTAAGAAGGCATACGATGTGTTAGCTTTTATTGGTGGAGGGATTGAGTTTTGGAGCCATGAGGTCACGCGGCAACTGTACTAAATTCTAGTGCGGCTGCACTTGGAGTATCACATTCAGTTCTGGTCATTGCATTGCAGGAAGCATATGGAAGCTTTGGAAAAGGGTTCAGAGGAGATTTGCTGGGATATTACCTGATACGGAGGTAACCACTTACGAAGAACGTCTGAGTAACTTAAGGCTGTTTTCGTAAGATTGAAGAAGGTTGAGAGGTGGCTTAATTGAGACATACACGATAATCAAAGAGTTAGATAGGGTGAACAGTGAGAACCACTTTCTTCGGAATGTGTTGGCTACCACGAGTGGACAGAGCTTTAAATTGAGGGGTGATAGATTCAGGACAGATTTCAGAGACACTTTCTTTATTCAGAGAGTAGTAGGGGCGTGGAACAGTCTGCTTGCAACAGTCGTCGTTTCTCCAGCTTTAAGGGCATTAAAATATTCATTGGATAGACATATGAATGAAAATGGAATAGTGTAGGTTACATGGGCTTCAGATTGGTTTCTCAGATCGGCGCAGTATGGAGGCCCGTTGGGCCTGTACTAGGTTCGAGTCACAGAGTAATAGAGATGTACAGCACGGAAACACATCCTTCAGTCCAACTTGTCCATGCCGACCAGATATCCCAATTCAATCTATTCCCATCTGCCAGCACCTGGCTCATACCAAACCCTTCTTAATCATTTGCCAATCCAGATGCCATTCAGTTTTGCAACTGTACCAGCCTCCACCACTTCCTCTGGCAGCTCATCCATTCACGTACCACCCTTTGCATGAAAACGTTGCCCGTTAGCTCTCTTTTGTTGTATCTTTACTCTCTCACCCTAAACATATGCCCTTTATTTCTTGACTCCTCCAGCCCAGGGAACAGACTTTGTTTATTTATTCTACCCATGCTCCTCATGATTTTATAAACCATTATATGGTCACCTCTGAGCCTCCGGCGCTCCAGGGAAAACAGCCCTAACCTATTCAATTTCTCCCTTTTGCTCAAATCCACCAATCCTGGCAACATCCTTGTATCCTTTTCTGAATCCTTTCAAGTTTCACAACACCTTTCCGATAGGAAGGAGATCAGAATTGCACCCAATATTCCCACAGTAGCCTAACCAATGTCCTGTAAAGCCTCAACATGACCTCCCAACCCCTGTACTCAATACTCCCACCAATAAAGGAAAGCATACAAAACGCCTTCTTCACTATCCTATCTACCTGCGACTCCACTTCCAAGATCTCTTTGTTCAGCAACGCTCCCGAGGAGAATCTAAATAGTGAACCTAGTGAATTAAAAAAACCCTCAGGCTGTAAGTCAAAATGAGGTGAAGGAAGAATGAGCTATTTCTCCTTGGTAGGTGAGGTGAGTATAGATTTATGGTCTTCCAAATTATTTTCCAGAGCTTGTACGTCTGCCACAAGTATGTGGGGACGGGGACTTCAGTCTCAACTGTAGGCCAGCATTTCTCCCACATTTCCTGGGTAATTGGCTATGTGTTTTCAAACATGGCAGTCTCAGTGGATGGGATGATGTTCCAGAAGGGAAATAGGTGCACCTGATGTGATCCTTGCCATTGGTTGCGGCTTTGGCCTTTCTGGAGATCTTGTTGGTAGTGTGCTCAGGCCTCAATGTTAGGGCTCCACATCATTGTTAGGCCTTTGGGTCCATTCTATGGAGCCAGATTGCCAATCGACTCCATGGCGAGCCTTCAAGGAAGTGAGAAGTGATTGTCCACGTCATTGTCACAGTTGTAGTTGAAACGCCGTCAATTCACACAGTCAGGCATTCCGGAGGTCCTAGTCTCTGTCTGGTCAGATCTTAAATGCTGCCAGATGTGGCTCTGCACTTAAGTAGTATTGAGGCTATTGCGTTCATGGAAGGTAGACCATAGAACAGTACAGCACAGGGACAGACCTTTGAGCCACCATGTCTGTGTAGACAGTGATGCCATTTTCATCTAAACGCATCTGCTTGCACATGGTCCATATACCCCTATAACCTGCGTGGTCATGTGCCTGTCTAAATGAGTCTTGGATGCTGCTATTTTATCTGTTTCTACCACCTCCTCCGGCAGCAAGTTCAATACATTTACCACCTTCTGTGTAAAAGAAATTGACTTGCACTTCTCTGTAAAATTTCCTTTCTCCTGTTAAAACCATTGTCCCCAGTATTTGAGATTTATTTTCAGGGAGACAAAAAACGAGCTCTGATTATCCAAATTGTACATGCATATCAGATTTGTATATAAACTTGTCAGTTTGTTCCTCAGTCTCCTGCGGCCTCGTGAAAACAATCCAAGTTAGTTCAACCTTATCGTTGCTGCCCACCAATCCAGGTAACAAACTTGTTAACCTCTCTTGTGCCCTCGACAAAGCTTCTGCATTGTTTCCATTGTGTGGCGACCATAACTGCTTACAATGCTTGATTATGGTCCAAATAAAGATATTTTTACAGCAGAAATACGTTTTGTGACATTTTATACTCAAAGCACAGACTAATGAGAGCAAGTATGCCATACATTTATTTACGCACTTATTCACTTGTTTCACACATCCAGGACCTTCTGCCACAAACTCCATCTGTATGTCCATCATGATCAGGGTCTTTCCATTTTCTACATATGTTTCTCTGCAACTTGACTTCCAGCGCTTCATCGGAGGCTCATTGATGATATTTGCGAGAATGGTGACAAACTTTCTGAGAACAAATCCACCAGCTCAGCGAGCTAACTTACAATCTGATAAAATATACCTTTTACACATCCGTTGTATGGAGCGGGATATCAGCTCGTTTCTCGACATTTCATGGCATTATCTCGGCTCAGCATGCAAGTGAATCCTGCCGATGTACGTACCATGAGATACCGGGAGTGATCGGAGAGGCTGCAATGTCAACAGCACGGATTGTTTGTGTGGCGCTGGCACCGAGAACAGACAGAAGAGCGAGATAACTGCAGGAAAACTGTTGAACTGTGAACCTTTTCCTTTGTAACCTAGTTTACTCTATGAGAAACTTTAGTTAAAACTTCTACCAATTAATTTAATTTTCTAATATTTTATGAAGGGATACTTAACTTTTGAACTTTTGATTCTCTTATTAATTTGTATCTAAACCCTCTTGAGCCATGTGCCTTGGCATCTAAGATGGCATCTCGTGTGGCAATATCATACAACTTTCACTTTACACCTGTACTTCTATACTTGACTTCATTTGACAAATCAAATCTCAAAAATCGCTTTTTCAGCAGGAATTAGAAGATGGGACATCTTGCAGCAGTAAATGTCATATGACCATGCAAAATTGAGACAGTGGCTTAAGTTATGACAATGATACGGCGCTTAAATTGAGTGTAGCACAAATAGAGCTGAAAATGTGTTGCTGGAAAAGCTCAGCAGGTCAGGCAGTATCCAAGGAACAGGAGAATCGACGTTTCGGGTATGAGCCCTTCTTCAGGAAGGGCACCTAAAAGGTTCCTGAAGAAGGGCTCATGCCCGAAACGTCTATTCTCCTGTTCATTGGATGCTGCCTGACCTGCTGCGCTTTTCCAGCAACACATTTTCAGCTCTGATCTCCATAGTCTGCAGTCCTCACTTTCTCCCTTTAGCACAAATAGAGCAAAGCTCTACCGCTTTTAAAGTTGTTTTATTGTTAGAAAAGAGAGTTGAGACCTTCAGACAGAGACCTTCAGTCCCTCCTTCAGCAGGGAGGAGAGTGGAGCTGTCACCACAGCCAGATCATCCATGACCTTATTAAAGTTTGGTGCTAGTGTATTAGCTGGACAAATAGCATCTGTTTTAGCTCACATAGTTGCACTTTAGTCTGAGAACGCAGTTTTACAATATCAAATATCATTTTGTCGAATGTGCCCCAGTTAGTTATTGGAAAAAAAAGGGAAACTTTATTCCACTTTGCCACCTGTGTAGACGCAAATGAGTAAAAGGTTTTTTTTGGGGGGAATGGAGCTGTAGGTTGGAGGTTACATTATATCAACAATGATTGTACTGAACGAAAGTTAGTTATTTCGCGTTCAATTTCCTGAATTCCAATGATTTGTGATGCACTTTATCTTAATTTTTCCTAAAGCGTGGTCTACCTCTTTTCAAGTTATGAATTAATTCAATACCATATCTTTCCAAGTGAACTCTGAACTATTTCTGAACAAGCTTCTTGTTCCCTCAAATCCCCCCTTTCATTTGCTTTTTGTTCGACACAACACTCACTGTGGCCCGCCCGCACTGAGTCAGTCTTCTTTTAAAAAAAATCCCCACGTTACAGCGAGACAGCTTTGTGTCCAGGGAGCCAGCTTCAAGCGGAGCCCGCATAGGGCAATGCCTACGTGAACGACTAAGTGGAGTGTACGGATCAAATAAAAATTGAAAGGGGACATAAGAAATCGTGCGCCCCTCTTCTGAAATGATTGATGGACACTGAATCCTCCCTCTTCAAGGACTCCGATTACCTGGCTTCCATGAATACTTCTTGAAATATTGGCTTCTGGAATTCCAATGTAATTATTCACCATCTGCTTCGTTGAAAGCTCGGATGATTTTCAACATCTGGGTATGGGCATCTGGGAGATGCTTTTTTCATGTTACCAACTTCTTATACTCTAAAACAACAACCACAACAAATATTTTTATGCATGCCAAACACAAATACGAGAAAGAGCAAACTACTTTGGACATTATGCAAAATGAAAAGTCTCCTACAGCATATCAGCACAAATTCAAATTCGTGCCCATTTAAATTTTCAGGGCTGGTACTGATCGGTGTTTGGTACAAAAAATGCCTCCAATCTGCCTCAAAACAAAATTCTCTGAATGCAGATACAACATTTGATTACATACAAAGTAAAGCTACCTCTACACTGTTCGATCAAACAATCCCAGTTCTTGTTCATAAACAAAAGAAAGCACAATGATGAACTGTATAGAATGATATCAGAGAGAAGGAGGTCATATAAACTCTTATGTCTATCCTGGCTTCCGAATTAACTATCCAACTAATCCCAGTAACCAGTTGTATTTCTGTATCCGTCGAACGCCAATATGCTGTTTACAAATGAAGATCAGGTTATAAACAAAATACAATGACTCGTTGTAGAGAGAGAGTACTCAGGATTTAAATCGGAAAAAGTGAAGCTCAAGTTATAGAGAATATCTAATGGCTCATTGTTGAGAGCTAGGACTCAGAAGTCAAATCCGAAAAAGTGAGATGTAAGAATGAGATTTAGCAAACATCAAAGAAACATTCGCTCTGTTACTAAGATATTTTTGTTGGTGATGGCAATGATTATCTTTAAGTACAAACGTGAACTTTTGTTCATTCATTCGACAGCACAAAGCGTGAAAAATATGTCTGAGAGAAATCAGTTGATGTAAGTGCACTCGTGCCTCTACGAATGCGTGCTGTATACACAGAAATGCTCATTTTCTTTATCTAATTCAATTGTCTAACCTAGGACTTTGACTTCTGGATTTATATTCACAAACGCCCCATTGGTTGCAAATAAAATGTCGAAGCAAAAACATCAAAATAATAAATTAAGTTCAAATCAAAACAAGGGAAGTTGCAGGATATTGACCTCTGCTACAAATAAGAAGGTACTTCCGTGGCATCACTTGGGGGAGGGATTTCCATCGTTTTAAATTCAAAACTTTCCTTTCAACGTTCTTTCCCACAATCAATGAAGCATCTCAAACGAGGCCAGTATTCCACTAAATTACGATTTGATTGAAGTTTTAATACACTAAAGCTGAACAAGTCTTAGAATTTTGATTGCAGCACAACACACATCTCACAAGGTGATATGTTTCGAGCTCTTGTATTTCTATAATGCTTCTAAGATCTTGCTAAGTTGCAAAATAAGTAAGACCATAAGACTGTACGGTTTCGGAGTGGATGTAAGGCCATTCGATACACCGAATCCACTCCGCTATTCAATCATGGCTGATAGGCATTTCAACACCACTTACCCGCACTCTCCTTGTCCCCCTTAGTTCCTTGCGAGATTAAGAATTTATTAATGTCTGCGTTGAAGACATTTAACATCCCGGCCTCCATTGCGCTCCGTGGCAGTGAATCCCACAGGTCCACCACTCTCTGGCTGAAAAACAATGTCTTCTCATTTCCGTTTTAAATTGACCTCCTCTAATTGTAAGGCTGTGCCCAAGAGTCCTTGCATCCCCGTCTGATGGAAACAATTTCCCAACCTCCACCATTTCTAAGCTGTGCATTATCTTATAAATTTCTATTAGATCTCCCCTCAACCTTCTGGACTCTAATGAATACAATCCCAGGATCCTTAGTCGTTCCTCATATGATAGGCCTACCATTCCTGGGATCATCCTTGTGAATCTCCGCTGGACATGGTCCAATGCCAGTATGTCCTTCCTGAGGCGAGAGGCCAAAGATTGGACACAGTATTCTAAATGGGGCCTAACCAGAGTTTTATAAAGTCTCAGTAGCACATCACTGCTTTTACATTCCAACCCTCTTGAAATAAATGACAACATTACATTTGCTTTCTTAACCACGGACTCAACCTGCAAGTTATCCTTTAGAGAAACTTGTACTAGCACTCCCAGATCCCTTTGTACTTTGGCTTTAGGAATTTTCTCACCGTTCAGAAAATGTCCATGCCTGTGGTTTTTGCTCCAAAGTGCAAATGTAAGCGTTACTGATGTGCCTTCATTACAGTGTATACACACACGCTAAGATTGGAGATGCAGGAGGGAAGCAAGCTTCCATAACCAGTTATGACCAATTAATATATAAATTATCATTTTTTAGTGAACTAATGAATACAGTCGTGAAGTCCAAGAAAGAACTTTTCTTTTTTCATTGAACTAATTGGGAGAATTCTTGTCCAGTTACTGATCAGAAAAGAAATGCATCTAATCCTCTCTTGAATAATACTGATCGATGTGCTAAATTTGACTGGCATTTTTTTCCAGTGCTATTAGCCACAATTTCCGCCATTTCCAGCGGTATCCAAGCACCCGACACATATTTCCTTCTCTATTGTCGGCCTTCCGCAAGCACCATTCCCTCTGGGACACCCTGGACCGTTCCTCATCCACTGCCAACATAACCCCCACCCCCAGAGCGTCATGCCACCTTTCCCTGCAACCACAGAAGCTGTAACACCTGCCCTGTCTTCGATGCCCCATCTGAAGAAAGCCAGCTTGTTGCATGCGTTCTTGGCCACGGTATCTGTGCGATTTAGCGCTTTCAGGTGTCTGGAGACCTTTACTCCAAATCCTTCTCCATGTCAATCAGGCTAAGGGTTCCGCCCTTTACTCTATACTTAATACTATAATTTGATTTTACGAAAATTACATTTTCTGGATCAAGCTTCATCTGCCATTTCTCTACCTAAACCTGCAATCTGTCTCTATGCCGTTGTATCCTTTGACAATTCTAACCAATATCTGCAAATGCAACAACTTTTGTATCATCTACAAACTTACGAATCGGATCACCCACCCGCAGTTTACTTCAGATCATTTAAAAGGAACTGAAATAAAAAAAAGGTCCCAGCATTGATTTCAGCGAAATACCTCTAGTTACCTTTCTCTGTTCCCAAAAAAAAACACACTACCACCACAACTCTATGACCAAGCCCGTTCATCTAATCAGCACACATCGGAACCCACTAGAATCTCCATTTTGTTCCAGCCTCTCGTGGGTACTTTATCAAATGCCTTCTTCAAGTCCATGTGGAAAACATCCAGTGCCTTTCCCTCATTAATCCCCTTCTTCAGAATCAGGTTGGTGCGAGATGAAAGTTTCAGCGGAAACCCATGCTGCCTATCACTAAGAAACCGATTCACTTCCAAATGTGTATGAATCTGGTCACTCAGTCTGTTCTCTAACAACTTCCCCAGCCCTTAAATCAGCCTCACCAACTACAGAATAATTATCCAGATTATCTCTGTTTCCCTTCGTAAACAAAGGAAGAAAACATAGGCCATTCTCCAGCCCTCTGGATCCTCGCAGGATAGTGAAGAAGATGTATAGTATGCTTTCCTTTTTTTATTATAGCATTGAGTATAGGAGTTGGGAGGTCATTTTGGAGCTGAATGTGACATTGGTTAGGCCACCTTGGAATATTATATGCAACTGTGGTTTCCTTCCTGTTGGAAATATTTTGTGAAACTGGAAAGCGTTCAGAACAGACGAGCCCACGTTTCTGGGATGGCACAATGATTCAGTGGTTAGCACTGCTGCCTGACAGCACAGAGGACCCGGTTTCGGATTCCAGCCTCGGGCGACTGTCTGTGTGGAGTGTGCATGCTCTCCCCGTGTCTGCATGGGTTTCCTCTGGTTTCCTTCCACAGTCCAACGATGTGCAGTTCAGGAGAATTGGTCATGCTAAATTACACCATAGTGTGAGGTGCATTAGTCAGTGGGATATGGGTCTGGGTGCGTTACTCTTCAGAGGGTCGGTGTGGACTTCCTGGGCCGAAGGGCTTCTTTCCGCACTGCAGTGAATCTAAGCTAAAAGATGCTGCCAAGGTTGGAGGGTTTGAGCAGTACGGAGAGCCTGAATAGGCTGGTGCTGTTTTCCTTAGGTCTTCGGAGGTTGAAAGGTTTTCTGACGGAGGTTTAAAAATTCATGAAGGGCATGGATTGGGTAAATGGAAGAGGTCACTTTTATGGATTGGACGAGTCCCAAACTAGACGGCACAGCATTAGGGAGAGAGGTGATAGATTTAAATTGGAATTAAGAAGCAACTTTTTCACGTAAAGTTTGCTGCGTGAAAGAGCTGCCAGAAGAACTGATGGAAGCTGGTACAATAACAATAGTTAAAAAGCACCCGGTTGTGTACATGAATAGGAACAGCTTTTTTTAGGGATATGGGCCAAGTGCTGGCTATTGGGAGTAGTTTAATTTAGGGTATCTGGTTGACATGGACGAGTTGGACCAAAGGGTGTGTCTCCATGCTGGGCGTCTTCATTACTCTATGAATCATGAATGATCCGGAAACATTAAGCTCACCACCTCCAACATAAATACTGGCTCAATAACCACGTGTTCAATTTACCATGTCTCTGTTCCTCGCCTAAGGAGCACGTCGTCCGGGAAGTAATCGGGAGATTGCTACCCGAGGGTTCCTGATTTTTAGACATAACTCTCTGAATTGCCGTTGCAAAGTTTCCTGCAATGCCAGCCTTGCCAATGTGGACAATGATTTCTGTCTGTCTGCCCGCCCGTTTTAGGCTGCACCGAAGTCTCGTTTGCATTTCTTTCAAAACCACCACAGCAACAAAGTTCAAAGTTATACGTACTACTTATCAAACTAGGTTTCCTTCTGGAATTTGATTTGTGATAGCATTAGCTATGCGTAGAACAGTTTCAAAGGTTTAAATCCTTTGACATCAAACACTTTCCTTCCTTTTCGTGTTTAATCACTAAAACTAATTTATCTCACGTACTGAGCATTTTGTTTTCATTTTAGGCAGGGTCTATTGCATTCGTTGTCATTAGCATGAATATTGTTGCATTCACTTGTGTGTTTTTTTAATATAAGGTCTGCACCAGGTGTAAACGATGATCCAAAATAGTTGTGTCTCTCGTGGTGTGCATCAGATATAAATAGGCGCATCACAATCCTTACTTCAGAAGCCAGAGGGTACCAATTCATTACTCTTGTTAAAAATGCATGCTCCTGCTAAAGCGCCGGTATTTGTACTTTATTACTCTGTATTTTGCAGTTTTTGGAGCTCCAGGTAAAGTATGAGGAAACAGTATACTTGGCATAGTGATGTTGAACATGTGTTCATAAAATAGCTGTGAATTTATATATCCTGCGGCGTCTGATAAACTTCTAATTTAATCAGTTGAGCTTCGAAAGAACACTATAAGTTTTTGTTTTTTAATGTATTTAAACCTACATTAAGGTGACTCGCCGAGACAAAGAACGGAGACAATCAATGGCTTTCCTTCTAGATGCGTATTTACTTTACGGTCACAACCTGCTTCCCTCAGATATTTATTGCAGACATGTCACCACTCAAATTTACTTTGTGTTATTTACTTGATTCCTTTACTGACGATGTTTCCCATACTTTTCTGGAATATGTCTGCCATTAGCTGTTTCACATATTATCCAATCCAGGATCCTCTTCAAAAAGGTTTGGTTAAGTTGTTGTTTTAGAACTACTTCAGTACATTTGATACACTTACACCGAAATGTAGTTATGGAAGTACTTACAGGATAGTGACATGGGCTTTGACGAATTCAATCTTAGCCAGTTTTCTCATCAAGCCTGCTTCCAGAAGTCGAACGAACAATTCTAATACATGCTGCAAAAGTTGCTTCCGTATATGACAAGAAAATTGCCAGTCCGTCGATGCATATCACTTAACTGGATAATTCTTAAATGAGTTTATTGCTGAGTCTTTGAAATGTGGCTGACATGTATTTCATTCCAATTGGCATGAATTTAAATTGTTGTAGTCTATTGAGTAATAAAATTTGCTGTTTCAGTTAAAGGTACCTTCCAGTATCCTCTGAGTAAGTCCAACTTCGAAATATATGTTGCTCACATCACCTCCTCAATACAGTCTTCCAAACGGGGAATCGAATATCATTCAGACTCTGTCATTAAACCGAATTTGTGAGAGTCTACACATTACCTCTTGGTCCTGTCTGGTTTTGGCAATATTACTGCGGGTGAACTCTAGGCATGGCAATTCATTTGGATTATGTCATTCTGAAGTATGCATTCAATCTCTTTTTTAACCCTTGCATGTTTAGAGTTTGAAGTATATAAGGATGCTGTTTGTTTGGAACGCCATTTCATATATCTGCATCATGCACAATTACATCAGTTCTTCCCAGCTTATTTACATGTATCTCCCCATGCGAAAGCGATAACTCTTTCAGATCATTCCGATTTTCCAGTTGATGGTAACTCAATGTTTAATCCATGTTTGTTAAAGGACCCCTCATTTTCAAATTTAATTTGAGGAATGTTCAATTCAGAATGCTTTAAACTTGATTAGTCACTATGTGTTGTAACCAGTAATATAATCTCCTTTAGCTTTCCTTCCCTAGCCAATCACATTTTGATCATATTCACGTGATATAGTCTGTGGGAATTCTTCCCGTCTCGAAGCCTTATGAAATAGTTCATTTCACTCAACTTCCTTTCGATCTGATAAGATACACTAAATCTGGCTTTCCAAGGTGCACAGATCACCGGGAGTAACACTAAAACTTTATCAGCAAAATCAAAGTGTTGAGTTTTGATTTCTTATCTGCTTCCTCTTTCATTGTATGCTGTGATTGTTAAATGCTGCCTCGTCAACTATTTATCCTTCCTCTAAATTTGAAAACATATTCTGCAGACTTGGTCTCTGAATTCTGACTCATCAATTTCTCCTTAATCAACTTCAGTTGTATTCTGCCATCATGCACTAAAACCTAATTCAAATGAAGCGAATTTGATCGATTTACTTCGTGTATCTCCAATGGAAAAAAAAACTGAAATCGAATTCCCTTTTCCGAATCATTTGGATAGTCTTGAGTATAAGCTCTCAACATGGTATTTAATGTCTGGTGCCACTTTTCTCCCATTCCCTGCGATTCTGGATGGTATGCAATGGTTTGAATTGTTTTATTCCTAAGCTTTCCATAACTTCCTTGAATAATTTTGTTGTACATTTTAAGCCTTGATTTGACTGCAGCTCAATCGGTCGTGTATATCTAGAAAACTTTGACCAACTCCTTTACGATACGTCCAGCTGATATAATGCGTAATAGAACGGCCTTTGGAAATCTAGTGGACATATCCATTATTGCTAACAAGTACTGATTCCCACATTTTATTTTAAGCAGGCGTCCTAGGCAATCAATTAAGAAACTTGGAAAAGAATTGTCAAATTAAAGAATGGGTATTAAATATGCTGGTTTTATAGCTGCCTGGCATTTTCCATTTACTGGACAGGTATGACATGTCTGGCAAAATTTACCTCCATCATTATGCAGTCCACGCCAATAAAAATGTTCTTGTATTGTGGATTGAGATTTTATTAACCATAAATGACCTCCTAATGTTACTTTGTGTGCTACCCGCAATATCTCCTTTCTGTAACGCTCCAGCAATACATCATGTTGAACTCCTGTCCAATTCTTATCTGCCTGATTATGGTATTGTCTCCATTTCCTCATCAAGATCTCATTTTAAGGTTGTAACGCTTAGTGATGAACACAGAATCTTCTTCCATGTGTGACTTTTGACGCAATTGCTTCAGTTTTATTTTAATCATTCGGCTGTAAATCAATTTGCCTGAGCTGAAAATATTGAATTTCTCCTCCACCTGTTCTGTCTCAAGCACTGGAGAAAAATGATTTCTGATAATTCTATTAAATTCCTTACCTGTATTCTTTGATTCCTCCGTCCAATTCAACTGGTAACTTTGTGGTCTTGTTACCATATAGTTGTGGAAGAAACTGTGGATATGCTTTCAATAATGCCCAAGTTTTCTGATATTCCATTAGTTTTTCAGCCAAGGTTGAATGCATTCCTACCAGTGACCCAGCAATATCGTCAGCGAGGACACATTGTATTCCTGGAGCTGCAAGTTCCTTCACGAACTGTACTGTTTTCCTACTTCTGTCTTCCCAGAGCTTATTTTTCACATCCATCAATAATGTGACTTTATGTGGCCTAATCTATTGTAGTGATAGCAGCATAGCTTTTTAACATCTCTCTACCCTTCATGGCTTTCTTTTTTGCCCTTTGTAAGCTAACTTTATCATTTCCATTGAAATCGACTTTACCCTTACGACGTGAGGATTTGTGGTAAATCAATTTTCTATCCCTCATTAATTGAAATTGATGTTGGAAGCCAAAGTTTAATGTATGAACCAATTCATATTCATTAACCATTTCAGCTGCTAATCTTGCTGATTTAACTCGTGCTCAAAGTTTGTGCGAAGATTTGTAGCTCGGGTGCTCATTGCTGTGGTTCTGTTCGCCGAGCTGGAAGTTTTTGTTAACTCGTGCTCTTCCGCTTAATTCTCACTATCGCAGGAAGAACTTTTGAAACGCCGAAAATAATCGTCTATCTCAGAGCGTCATATGATTGACCTATTTTTAACGTCCTTATTCACTTATCAATATTACTTTGTTTGATCCTATCAAACTTATAGCTGGTTTGACCAGAATCCCTGCTTAGAATCTTGAAACGCTGTCTGTTGGCCTCTGGCACATGCTCATATGCACGTAAGATGGGTTTCTTTACGTCCTCATACTCCATAGATTCCTCCTCTGACAGTAATGCAAACACCTCACTAGGTCTACCGAACAGCTTTGTTTGGATTGATAAAACCCCTGTGGTCTCTGGCCACTTCATTTGTTCAGCCACCTTGTGAAATGAGATGAGAAAACATTCTACATCCCTCCTCTTAAAGTTATGCCATGTTTGGATATATTTAATCAGATCCTACCAGGTATTCGACTAGCAGGATTTGGTCATCTTTACTATCTTGCTGAGTAAGCCTACCGTCTACATTCATCTCCTTTCTAAGAAACAGACTTTCCTATGTAAATGCAAATTTCTGACTTTCAAACTCCCTCTCTCACATTATGCTCTCTTGTTTTCCCTTTCTTTGCTCTCTTTCTTCTCCTAGGACCTTCCTTTTGTGTTTTGCTAAAGCGATCCTATGCATTTATTTTTGATCTAGCAGAGCAATTCATACTTCTTCTCGTTCCTCTGCTTTTAACCGTCGTTCAAACGGATTGATTTTCTTTTCATGTTCAAGCTGCCCTATCTGCAATTGAATTCGAGCTATTTCCAAAGATTCTGGTAGCATTTCCAGCAAATGTAAATGTCGAGCTGTTTCTGTAACTACCTCGCTGTTCCTCACAGATGTAAACAATTCTAACTCCAACTTGTCTGCCATTTCCAGCAGGTTTGTCTTGCTCTCCTTTTTAAAACCCACAAAGTCACTTCTTCCACCACCAGAAAAGACTGAAAGACGTATTATTACATCAACTCATGTTTAAATCAACAGAATTCAAGCACGGAACTAAAGGCATTAAAACGTGCCAGTCGCCGTCTTTAAGTTCAACAACCTTACGGTGTCAGGGTGTACAAAAAAAACGGTTTGTATTACACAACATTCGATCTCAGTTAAGCTGTGGCACTTGCACTTAATGGACTCCAATAGGCTGTAGCAGGCCACTTGTCCAATTTTGGTAGCAGAGCTATGACGTTGGAGAAGGGGTCTAGGAGCTCGAAGTAGCAAAATGATTCAGATGACTAGTTGCTGGAGGTCAAATAATTCAGTCCCTCGTTACCAAAATAGGAAATCCTCAGGATAGTGTGATGAGAGCAAGCACATTAAGGTCCCTCCATCAAAGTGGGGTCGTTGGTACTAACTTCACAATGTGACAGAAGCATGCCACTGACTTTACATTTAAGCCATTGGTCTCTTGGGACCGTTTTCATCATCACTTATATTTCAATCATCGGTCATGCTAACAAGCCCACCTTGCCCCTGCAGGCAGAGCTGCTTCATTGTCATTTGTTTCACACCATAGCCCGTCATGAACATCTCATTTCCTTCTTCCCTGAGCACTTTCTTCCAACCACTCTTAACCTTGCCACGAGAAAACAAGGCAAGAACTACCAGGCCTCAGAAGATGACTCAACGTTCCATTTCGGTTCTTTTTGTTTTTGGGGACAATAGTGGAGGAGTGTTTGGGGGCATACATTACATTAGTATTTTTATTAGATTAGATTACTTACAGTGTGGAAACAGGCCCTTCGGCCCAACAAGTCCACACCGACCCGCCGAACAGCAACCCACCCAGACCCATTCCCCTACATTTACCCCTTCACCTATCACTCGGGGCAATTTAGCCTGGCCAATTCACCTAACCTGCACATTTTTGGACTGTGGGAGGAAACCGGAGCACCCGGAGAAAACCCACGCAGACACGGGGAGAACGTGGAAACTCTATATAGTTCAAAACTATTCACATATTAAATAGGGATAGTAACGAAACAACCATTGTCTTTCTCCCAGAAAACCATAACAACGTGAACTACAATGCAGATATACGTCATTAGGATCGTCATCTTCATCAGTAACAACACCCACGGACACCAGACAGACCAGGATATGGGTCTGGAGGCATCATTCATTTTTCCATCGCACATTGCTAATTGAAACGTTGCAAATAGTTGAATTATTATAACCACGGTGTGTAAAATGTTCCGTAATTTTTGTTTAATTTTTCATTGCGCTTTTTCTTGAGATGTAGTAATGTTTGTTTGATTCTTGCATTTTCGTTTCTCCACTGTATAAAATATTCTGCAGTTTCATGATATTTGTTGGATTTTCAAGTTTTCATTGCGAAAAATTTCCTTATAGATGTTTTTTCTTGCCGTTTTAAAACGTTTGTTTTGGTATGAGCTATTTTAGATTTCTTGTTTATTTTTCATTTGTAGTAAGGTATTATTTTCTCATATGCCAGCTTCATCAGTTTAGTTGCTTGAACCTGGATAGTCCTGTAATCACCACCTTTCCTGTTGTGATCCATCACGCTTCGTGTTCAGGATTTATAGGAGGAACTGTGGCTGGACTGGCTGCTTAAAACTATAAAGTTTATGATGGCTTTGATGAGAATTGTACAAATACTAAAGCATACTGGGAACCTAAGGCAAGCCTTGACCAAAGCAACAATGCTATTATAAAGCTGCATCATCCAGACAGGATGCAGCTATCAACAGACAATGTGCAAACAACCCGGTAGTTGCAGATCTACCATACAGACCCGAATCTGAGTTCAAATGAAGTCAGTGGAATATCATCGTCAGGGCGAACTGCAACGTCGAGGTGTGTAACAGACACAGGAGTGCATCGCACTCTTATTTGAAGAAGTCATGATTCGGAGATGCCGGTGTTGGACTGGGGTGTACAAAGTTAAAAATCACACAACACCAGGTTATAGTCCAACAGGTTTAATTGGAAGCACTAGCTTTCGGAGCGACGCTCCTTCATCAGGGGATTGTGGAGGGCTCGATTGGAACACAGAATTTATCGCAAAAACTTGCAGTGTGATGTAACTGAAATTATACATTGAAGAATTGATTGTCTGTTAAGCCTTTCATCTGTTAGATTACAGTGATAGTTTCACTTCTTTCATGTGTAAATCACAAAACCCTTTTTTTTAAAGTTGCATTCTCCGGTTAGCTGTTTACAATGGTGATAGCTAGACAATATGTTGAAGGTGTTAGCCCCCTGTGTTCTCTGTCTATGACCTGATATTTAGATTGATTCCAATCTAAAAAGTGAGATAACAGAGTTTTACATAAATTCATGCAGTTTTTGAGCTCAGAGTTCTACATGAATGTATGTAACTGTATACATTCATGTAGACCTCTGAGCTCAAAAACTGCATGA
>NC_057758.1:9251498-9254427 GCF_004010195.1 Chiloscyllium plagiosum
TCTGCTGATTGTTGTGCAGTGCCCATTCATCTGTTGTCGTAGCCTTTGCTCGGTTTCCCCAATGTACCATGCCTCCGGGCATCCCTGCCTGCAACGTATAAGATAGACAACGTTGGCTGAGTCACATGAGTACCTGCCATGTACAAGGTGGGAGGTGTTCCCACGCGTAATGGTGGTGTCTATGTCCACAATCTGACACGTCTTGCAGCGTCCACCGTGACAGGGTTGTATGGAGTTGTTCTGAGAGTCTCCGAATCATGACTACTATCGACACCACTAACCGCCAACTTAAAGTGGAGATGATCTCCAAGAAGATTGCACATATCGACACAGACATCAAGTTTCTACCGAATGCAGGCAAGCAGGAAAGATCCTGAAAGGATTACGGATCATGAACCCACTTAGGTCGACCTACAACACAGACTACGCAGAGAGACTTTGCCACCGCACCTCTCGTAAACTTCTCAATCATCTCGTGCACCAACTCTACAGCAGGCGCCACAACCTGGAAATTCAGATGGAATCCACACTCACAGCCTGCACACAGGATACATCAGTACAATCACGTGACATTGCCAAACAGACAAGGCGACAAAACTACACCACGTACATGCACCCCAATAACAAAAAACTGGAGAAGCTTGGCATTCTCACCAGTAATAGCAAAGCCCGCCCTGGAACCACAGTAGACAACATTATCACTGCGGGGAAGTCTATTGTCAACTTATGGGACCACTCCCTTCGACCGGAAGAGATTGAAGTCCTGAGTAGGGGTCTCAACTTCTGCCCCACCACCAAAATGGACCCGTTGGTTCTGGCAGCAGACACAGAGGAGTTCATCAGACGAATGAGACTCCGAGAATTCTTTCAAGATACCGGCAGTGATCCCAATGAGCCCACTGATGAACTGGAACAGTCATCACAGGGATCTGGAGAGGAGCAACCAAAGAAGATGTCAACATGGACCCCACCGGAGGGCCGCTGCCCTGGGCTTGACATGTATGCTCAATCTGTCAGGAAATATATAAATGCCAGATTCATCAGCCGTACCTATAAGGTAGAGCAAAATGTCACCCGTTCACAACGCAATGCCATCCAGGCTCTCAAAACCAATCACAACATTGTCATCAAACCAGCAGATAAAGGAGGAGCCGTTGTCATTCAGAATAGAACAGATTACGGCAAGGAAGTGTACCGACAACTGAACAACCAGGAACATTACAGGCAACTACCAGCTGATCCGACCAAAGAACACACCCGTGAATTAAACACACTGATCAGAACTTTGGATCCAGTCCTTCAGAGTTCCCTACGCTCCCTCATCCCACGTACTTCTCGTGTAGGCGACTTCTACTGCCTTCCAAAGGTACACAAAGCCAACACACCGGGACATCATGTCGGGAAATGGGACCCTATGTGAGAATCTCTCTGGCTATGTGGAAGGCACCTTGAAACCTATTGTTCAGGGGATCTCCAGCTTCTGTCACACACTACGGATTTCTTACAGAAACTCAGCACCCATGGACCAGTCGAACCGGAAACATTCCTCGTCACAATGGACGTTTCCACACTCTACACCAGCATCCCCCACAAGGATGGCATCGCAGCAACAGCCTCAGTACTCAACACCAACAACTGCCAGTCTCCAAACACCATCCTACAAATCATCCGCTTTATCCTCGATCATAACGTCTTCACCTTTGACAACCAGTTCTTCATCCAGACACACGGAACAGCCATGGGGACCAAATTTGCACCCAAATATGCCAACATTTTTATTCACAGGTTCAAACAAGATTTCTTCTCTATGCAGGATCTCCAACTGACATTGTACACCAGGTACATTGATGACATTTTCTTCCTCTGGACCCATGGCGAGGAGTCACTGATAAAACTACACAGTGACATCAACAAGTTTCATCCCACAATCAAACTCCCCATGGACTACTCTCGACTGTCTGTCTCATTCTTGGACACATGCATCTCCATCAAGGATGGACACCTCAGCACCACACTCTACCGCAAACCCACTGACAACCTCACAATGCTACACTTCTCCAGCTTCCACCCAAAACATATTAAAACAGCCATTCCCTATGGACAAGCCCTACGCATACGCCAGATCTGCTCAGATGAGGAGGAACGTGACGGACACCTGGAAGTACTCAGGGATGCCCTCACAAGAACGGGGTACGATGCTCAACTCATCAACCGCCAGTTCCGACGTGCCACAGCAAGGAACCGTAATGACCTCCTCAGGAGACAGACACGGGCTGTAACTGATAGGGTACCCTTCGTTATTCAGTACTTCCCAGGGGCTTAAAAATTACGCCATGTTCTTCGTGACCTGCAACACATTATCAATGAGGATGAGCACCTCAACAAGACTTTCCCGACACCTCCACTACTTGCCTTTAAACAACCGCCAAACCTCAAACAGATCATTGTTCGTAGCAAACCTCCCGGCTCTCAGGACAACGCTATACAACCCTGTCACGGGGGACGCTGCAAGACGTGTCAGATTGTGGGCATAGATACCACTATTACGCGTGGGAACACCTCCCACCTACGACAATGGATGAATGGGCACCGCACAACAATCAACAGACAGGAGGGTTCCCTCCCAGTTGGGGAACACTTCAGTGGTCCAGGACATTCAGCCTCAGATCTTCGGGTGACCATCCTCCAAGGTGGACCTCGGGACAGGCAGCAGAGGAAAGTGGCCGAGCAGAGGCTGATAGCTAAGTTCGGTACCCATAGGGAGGGCCTCAATTGGGACCTTGGGTTTATGTCACATGACAGGTGATCGCCATTGCACTACACACACACACACACAGATATTCCTACACACACACACACGCACTCTCACATACACAGGTACACACAGACGCGCACACAGACACCCACACACACCCTTATAGACACACAC
>NC_057758.1:9254541-9260100 GCF_004010195.1 Chiloscyllium plagiosum
ACTTTTTAGATTGGAATCAATCTAAACATCAGGTCATAGACAGAGAACACAGGGGGCTAACACCTTCAACATATTGTCCAGCTATCACCATTGTTAACAGCTAACCGGAGAATGCAACTTTAAAAAAAAGGGTTTTGTGATTTACACATGAAAGAAGTGAAACTATCACTGTATTCTAACAGATGAAAGTCTTAACAGACAATTAATTCTTCAATGTATAATTTCAGTTACAACGCACTGCAAATTTTTGCTATAAATTCTGTGTTCCGATCGAGCCCTCCACAATCCCCTGATGAAGGAGCGTCGCTCCGAAAGCTAGTGCTTCCAATTAAACCTGTTGGACTATAACCTGGTGTTGTGTGATTTTATTTGAAGAAGGTACGTGCAACCAGCACCTGCAGTAATGGACAACGAATGACCTGCCTGCCATCAACATGCCAATGCCTTTTTTGGTCAGATGGACTTGATTGATCGAGCCTGAATGATCAATTGGTGAACAGCGAAGATCCTCCCTAAAGGATGTGAAGACGTTGGAATATAAGAATTGTGACCAAGCCACGCTCAGGGCGGTAAATCGAGAATAACCACCGAGAAGAAATGACTCCTGATTTCTTCAGGAGAAAACCAAACAAAAACACGACGTGAAGCAAAACCAAGTTCTTACGTGGTGTTATGTGATCATAGAATCTTTACAGCGTGGGAACAGGCCATTCGGCCCAAGAAGTCCATACTGACATTTTGAAGAGTATCCAACACAGACCAATTTTCCAACACTATTATTCGACATTTTTCATGACTAATGCATCTAACCAGCACACACTTTGGGCAAATTATCATGGCCAATTCACCTGACCTGCACATTTTTGGAGTGAAATAGGAAACCGCAGCACCCAGAGAAGACCCACACAGACACGGTGAGAATGTGCAAATATCATGCAGGCAGGTGGCCGAGGTTGGAATCAAATCTGGGTCCATGGCGCTGGGAGGCGTCGGTGCTAACCACAGAGTCACGGTACCTCATCTAGAATTATGTTAAAATCTAGATAGATTTGTCAAGTAAATCATTAGTCTATAATTCATTTTGTTGTTAGAGTATTAATTCTGTAAAATAAATAAATATTAATGTTTCCAATAATTAAGATTCATCTCACCGTTCTTTGTTGGTGCATGAATTAAGAGAAAAACACTGTCTGGCGCGCACAGCACTAATTTGGTAAAGCTTAAGTTTGGTTGGAAGAAAACCTCCCTTTAACCTGTCTAAAAATAAAACTCTCCGACTGCAGGGACATTACATGAGTACATTCAAACTAATGTAATCTGTACATTGTTCAACCAGACAATCCCAGCGCTTGTTCAGAAATAGAAAAAAGTCACAATGATAAACTGCATAGCATTATATAGTGCCGAAGGGGGTAATACGAATGCTCATGTCTAATCTGGCTGCCGGATTATCTGTCCAGCCAATCTCAATATCCAATGTTAACTCCCAATCTCTCTCGCACCACTATGCTGGTTTCAAATTAAGATCAGATTATAGAGAAAATAGAGTCAAGAGTAGTCAAGAGTTAAGGACTCATGAGTAAACTGGAAGGAATGAGACCTAAGCATGAGATTCATGAAATATCAAAGGAAGATTTGCAATGTCATTAATATTCTGTGATTGGCGTTAATGCTGATTAGTTCTATGTGCAGATATCAACTTTGTTTTATCTCGACTACAAAATTTGTGAAAAACTTTTCTGAGAGAAATCGGTTGATATATTTGCATTAGTATCCCTAATAATGCTGCGCTTTATACAGGGAAATGTTTGTTATCTTCGTGTGATTCAGTTGTTTTACCTAGTTTTTCTACTTCTGGATTTATATTCATAATGCCTCATTGTTTCAGGTAAAGTGTTGAAACGAGAGCAAAACATCAGATTGAGTTCCAGTCGATATAACAGATATTGGGTGAATATTGACCCATGCCTAAAATAACAAGACACTTGCAAGAGGTATTCCAATTGGTATAAATTCAAAATTCTGTTTTGAAATTTCAATTTGCAGAATCAATTAAGCATTTCAAAAAATGCCAATGTTCCGTGGAATTGCAATTTGATTGAGGTTTTAATGCACTGAAGCTAAACAAATCTAAGAATTGTTTAATGCATCACAATTTGCTTTTCCTAAGATGATTTTTCTCCAGCTCTTGCATTAGCATATTGCTAAGAAAAGAGCTATAACGAAAAGTAAAATAGAACAGGAGAAAAAGAAAAGCCCAGAACATAAAGACATATAGCAAAAGTTTACATAAATATATAAAACGAGAAAGAGTAGTTGAAGTAAACATTGGTCCTTTCGAAGATAAGAAAGGAAATTTAGTGCTGGGGTATGATGAAATTGCTGAAGCATTTAACAGATATTTTGCATCGGTCTTCACAGTGGGTGGCACTACGAACATTCAAGTAATTGACCCAAGAGGTGAAGGTAGGTGAGAACCTGGAAACAATCATTATTACGGCAGAATTAAAGTTGAGTAAGCTAATGGAGCTAAGGGTATAGAAGTCTCCTTGTCCGCATTGAATGTATCCCAGGTTACTAAAATTGATGTCGGGATGAACACTGGTGGCAATTTTCGAAAATTCGCTCGACTTTGGGGCAGTCGCCGTGAAGACTTATGACCTTTCAAGAGGGGCGTCTTGGTTCGAGATCGGTCAAAAGAATCAATGGAATGCGGTCTGTACAAAAGCAAGGACCATTATTAAAGTGAATAAAGGCACGTTGACACAATTCTGTCCAGCAACACGGAGGTTAAAGCTTCTGTGTTCCGTGGTGAAATTGCACTCTTACATGCGAAAATTACACATTATATATATATGCTTTTTAACAGATAGTTCAGCCTCAATTACAAGAAAAGACGATTACATATAATAAGATGACATGATTTATAGCAAGTTAATCCAATGATATTTCCTGAGAAAGGTTTCTTAATTACAAGAAAAGTCCAATCGACTGTAATGTGGTGACATGATTGACAACAGGCTAATCCAATGGTATTCCCTTGGAAAGAAATCTCATTTACGTAAATCATCATGCCACGGTAGCAGTTCAAGGATAGTTTGAATGGTCAATTAATGTGTCAGTGTTCATTTTATGAAAACTCTATTTTCCTCTGATCTTTGGGTTTCAGCTTAATTCTGCAAAACAGCAGTACTAGTTCACAGTGTTCAATCACTATTCTTAGCCATTTTGTTGTATTCTTTTAAATTGAATAACCATTGTGTGGTTAGTAAAAAAATACACATACTTGTTGCTTCTAACAATAACCTAATTCAAATTTTAGATCCTCGTCTGCAGTATGGAAAACAGCAAATGTGACACCACTGTTTAAAAAGGGAAGTAGACAAAAGACGGGAATTTATAGACTAGTTTGCTAACTCTTTGTAGAGGGAAAGATGCTTGAGTCTATTGTCAAGGAACTGGGTAGAAATGTTCCCGTTGGACAGTCGCAGCGTGAGTTCATGAAGGTCAGGGCATGCTTGACAAATCATTTCGAATTCTTTGAAAACATTTCGCGCAAGGTGGACAAATGGGACCCAGTGGATGTGGTGTACTAAGATTTCCAAAAAGCCTTTGACGGGGTGCCACCCAAGAGGCTGCTGCATAAGATAAGGATGAGTGATGTTGTATTCGCATGGATAGAGGATCGTTTGACTGACAGGAAGGAAAGAGTGAAGATCAATGAGTGCTATCCTGATTAGCTATCAGTGACTAGCGTTGAGCTCCAGGGATCGGTGTGAGGAACACAATCATTTACAATGTACACAGATAATTTGGTGTAGGGGACCACGTGTGACAAAGTTTGCAGATGACACTAAGATGAGTGGCAGAGCAAAATGCGTAGAGGACTGTGAAAGTTTGCAGAGGAACATAGATACGTTTGATCAGTGGGCAGATGCCTGGCAGATGGCATGCGATGTCAATAAATGTGAAGTCATCCTGTTTGGTGGGAGTGACAGAAATAAAGATACAGCTATGCAGGGGCAACCGGGTATCCTTGTGCATGAACCAGACAAAGTTGGTCTGCAGGTGCAAATTGACGAGGTAATGGCCTCGTGGCATTATTGCTGGGTTGTTAATCCAAAGACCTTGATAAAGTTCTGCTGAGCAGTTTCTAATCCCACCATAGCAGATAGTAGAGTTTGAATTCAACAAAACCCTGCAATTAAGATGATCATGAATCCATTGTCGATTGTTGCAAAAACCCACCAAGATCACTAATGTCCTTAGGGAAGGAAAATGCCACCCTCGTCTGGTCTGGCCGACATGTGGCTCGGCAGCCTAACCAGCGTGATCCTGTGATTGACTTAGAAACAACAAAAAATTAGGAAGGCCAATGGAATTTTGTCTTACATTGTTAAATGGATTGAGTTTAAAAGCAGAGAGATATTTTTGCAGCTGTTCAATGTGCAGATTATTACTTGAGAAAGAATGTACTGGCACTGGATGGGATGCAGAGGATGTTCACTCGCTTGATTTCAGAGTTGAGGGGGTTGGTTTATGAGGAGAGACTGCGTAGATTGGTATTATACTAATTGGAGGAGGAGTGTTGAAGCACTGAAACTAACTTTAACACTCCTCCTCCAATTAATATAGAAATATTGACAAAGGAACGATGTGACGTGTTGAAGGATCAGGTAATGGGAAACTCAGTGATTTTGTTTTGTGGGCAGAATGTTTGCCATCAACCAGTCTACGCTACATTTCCGCAAGATCGAAGACACCAAATTGAGAGCAAGAATATAGAAAACTATACTGAGCTCAGGACTGGTAAATTATTCCACAATCTGAAGCTCTGCCCCCTCGTCCGAGCCATCAGCATTCCAGGAAATAGGCTCCCACTATCGACCGGATCTAATGCTCTGGTTATCTTATATGTCTGTATGAAGTCACCCCTCAACTTTCTTCTTTCTGACGAAAACAGCCTCAAGTCCCACAAGCATTACTCGTAAGACTACCTTCCTTGAACTTGGACTTCACCAGTTTCTTCATCCCCCCTCCCCCCACCTTGTCTCAGCCGGATCCTTCCAGCCCGGCACCGCCTTCCTGACCTGCAGTCTTCTTCTTGACCTCTCCGCCTCCACCCTACTCCGACCTATCACCCTCACCTTGACCTCTTTCCACCTATCACATTTCCAACTCCCCTCCTCCAAGTCCCTCCTCCCTACCTTTTATCTTCTCCTGCTGAACACTCTCTGCTCATTCCTGAAGAAGGGCCTGTGCCCGAAACGTCGAATCTCCTGTTCCCTGGATGCTGCCTGACCTGCTGTGCTGTTCCAGCAATAAAGTTTCAACTACCTTCCATACCACGCAACATTCTCATAAATCTCCTCTGAACCCATTCCAAAGATTGCAATACCTTCCTATAATGTGGTTATCCGAACTGCATGCAATATTCTAAAAGCGAATTTTATTGTAGGCACCAATGCTATTTCTGCCAATCTTCTCATTTACGAACCTTTCTGTTCATTCACTTGAATTAACTTCAGTTTGGAAGTCAGTTCTTAAGTTCCATGTGCA
>NC_057758.1:9260600-9331481 GCF_004010195.1 Chiloscyllium plagiosum
TCCTTTTCCCTCCATCTGACTGTATCTCTCCCTTACTTACCCCCTCCCTCCGTTTCCCTCTTTCTGACTCTTTTGCTCCCTACCTTTTTCTCGACATATCTGACTCTCCCTTTGTCTGACTCCCTCTCTCTAGCTCTCTCTGCCCCCACCCTCCGTCCCTCCATTTTCTTCTGTCTGAATATCTGTCTCTCTCCCGCTCTCCCTTCCTCTATATCTGACACACTCTCTCTGTTGCTCGATCTTCCTTCTCGTTCTGAACCAGAGACCGGAGGAAGTTGGAGAAGTTGCGGGGTTTCGGGTGTGATGGGTGGTGTAGATGACAGGGAGATGAGGGAGCATGGGAAGAGAGAGCAAGTAGGGTTGAGATAGAAAGGAGGGAGAGAGAGAGGCAGCAGGAGAGTGAGAGAGAAATGGATGGAGAGAGAAGATTGAGGCAGTTGGAGTGACGGTGTGAGAGATAGTGAGACAGAGGAAGGGAACATAGAGGGTGAACGGGAGAGGAGGAGAATGCGTGGAGTGAGAGAGGGAGAGAAATTAGGAGAAAGAGAGGAGGAGAGAAAATGGTGAGAGAGTTCAAGGGGGGGCAAAGAGGGAAGACGGAGAGCGCGGGATGGAGGATGAGAGAGAGATGGATGCAGTTGAGTGAAGATGGGGGGAATGGGAGAGACAGATGAATTCTGCTGAATGCTAAAACGGAGTGGGGGATCCAGAGGTGAAAGCATGGACAGAGGGACTTCAACCCAACTCCTGAGCTGAGGCCCGTCCCCTTCCCTTTCCTGAAGACCAGGACTTGGGGCTGAATCTGTTCTTTCCTCGGCTCATGTTCTTCAACCAAAGACAAACAACAACATCGTTCACTCTGCTGCTCGGAACTTCTGAAAGAAATAGTTTATTGTTTACAACATGAAGTGATCGATACAGGATGTGGGATTGTGCCTTTTCTCACTGGCCCCTGAGTTGACAGGAACATTGAAATGTGTCCCTGTAACTCTCGTTAAGGTTGCAAAAACCAGCATTACCCTTTGTTTGTTACCACAATCTGGTATTGCTTACCTTAGCGATGGAAAGGTATGGATATATATGTCATGGCAAGAGTTATAGCTGGGGAAAGGCAATTATAATGCGATTATGGAAGGTTTAGAATGCATACGATGGAGAAGGAAACTGCAGGGATTGGGCACAAGTAAAATGCTGAGCTTATTCAAGGAACAGCTACTGCGTGTCTTTGACAAATATGTTACTGTATGTACCAGTGAGGGAGGACGTTGTCGAGCGTGGGAGCCGTGGTTTACTAATGAAGTTGAAACGCTTGTCAGGAAGAAGAAGGAGACTTACGTAAGGAGGCTCAGTTACGGCACTTGAGAGTTACACGTTTGCCAGGAAAAACCTAAAGAGAGAGGTAAGAAGAGCCAAGTGAGGACATGAGATGTCGTTGGCAGGTGGGGTCAAGGCAAACCCGAAAGCTTTCTATAGATATGTCAGTCGTAAAAGAATGACTAGTGTCAGATTAGGACCAATCAAGGACAAGTTGACCTCGGCGTCAGCGGATATAGTAGAAGCACTAATGAATATTTTTCGTTAATGTTTACATTGGAAAGAGACAATGTTGTTAAGCAGGGTACTGAGATACAAGCTATTAAACTAGTCGGGACTGTGGTTCACAAGGAGGAGGCGTTAGCAATTCTGTAAAGTTTGAAAATAGACAAGTCCCCAGGGCTGAATAGGATTATTCTAGGATTCTCTGAGAAGCCAGGGAGGGGATTGCAGAGATCTGGGCTTTGATATTTATGTCGCTATAGACTACAGGAATAGAACCAGTGGACTGGAGGTTAGCCTATGCTGTCCGCTTTTTTAATATGGGACTAGAGACACCCTTGGTAATTATAGACCATTGAGCCTTACTTTGGTTGTGGGTAAAATGTTGGAAAGGGGTATGAGAGATAAGATTTATAATCATCTGGAAAAGAATAATTTGATTAGAGCAAGTCAACATGGTTTTGTGAATGGTGAGTCGTGCCTCACAAACCTTTTTTGGGAAGGTGGCCAAACAGTTGGGTGATGGCAAAGCTGTTGATGGGGTGTATGTGGATTTCAGCAAGGTGCTTGTGAAGATTCCTCACGGTAGTCCATTGCAGAAAATACAGAGGTATGGAGTTGAGGGTGATTTGACCGTTTGGATTAGAAATTGGCCAGCTGAAAGAAGACAGAGGGTGGTGATTGATGGAAAATGCTCATCCTGAAGTTCAATTACTAACGGTGTACCCCAAGGATCTTTTATTGGGTCACTGCTGTTTTGTCATTTTTATAAATATTGATTGAAGTTACAGAAGGATGGGTTAGTAAATTTGCAGATGACTTTACCGTCGGTGGAGTTGTGGATAGTGCTGAAGGATATTGTATGTTACAGAGGGACATAGATAAACTGCAGAGCTGGGCTGAGAGGAGGCAAATGGCGTTTAATGCGGAAAAAATGTGAGGTGATTCATTTTGCACAAAGCAACAGGAATACAGAGTGCTGGGCTCATGGTAAGACTCCTGGTAGTTTGGATGAGCACAGAGATCGTGGTGTCAGTGTACATAAATCCCTGAAATTTGCCACCCAGATTGATAGGGTTATTAAGGAGGCGCACAGTGTGTTACCTTTTATTGGTAGAGCGATTGAGTTTCGGAGCCATGAGGTCATGCTGAAGCTGTACAAAGCTCTGGTGCAGCTGCAATTGGAGTATTGGACAGAGTTCTGGTTGCTGCATTATAGGAAGGATGTGGAAGCTTCAGAAAGGGACAGAGGAGATTTACGAGGATGTTGCCTGGTACGGAAGGAAGGTCTTAGGAGGAAAGGCTGAGGGCATTGGGGCTGGTTTCGTGAGAGAGAAGAAGATGAGAGGTGACTTAATACATACATATCAGACGATAAGAGGATTCGATAGAGTGGACACTGAGAGCTTTTTTTCCTCGGATGGTGATGAGATAGCACGGGGGGACACAGCTTTAAATTGATGGGAGATAGACATTGATGTAGGGCAGATGTGAGGTATTTTCTTTATTCAGAGAGTAGTAGAGGCGTGGAACGCCGTGCTTGCAGCAAGAGTGGAATCACCACCTTTTAGGGCATTTAAATGGTCATTGGATAAACATATGGATGGAAATGGAATAATGTGGGTTGGATGGGCTTCAGATTGGTTTCACAGGTCGGTGCAGTATCGAGGGCCGAAGGGCCTGTCCTACACTGCAGTGTTCGATGTACTATCGTGACAGGCTGCTTCATTGCTGAAATACTGAACTGAAATGAGAAAATCCAGGATGAATTGATTAATGAGTGAATTACTTTGATTAATGAATTTCGGTAACTGGATATTTCAGCAAATTCTTCAGCTGCTGCCTGAACTTAGTCTGGGTCACGGCATAAATTGCGGTATTTGTGCAGCAACTGAGGAGCTGCAGCATGAAGCCCAATTCCTGCACAAACCAACCTAGAAACACAGACCTATACCCAATACGATACATCCGGTACCATATAGAAAACACCATTAACGTTGACCATAACAGGATGAAATTGGCCGAGATCACAAACAGTAAAATGATGGATTTTTTTCGGTTTCTCATTTCAGTGTCAGACTGAGCGTCCACATTGGTGTGAGCGCGGAGTCTCCTGCGGGCTCTGCTGGTCACTACAATGTGTCTGACGGTGAGAACATTGAGCAGCAGAATCAGGAGAAATGGGACACACGGGGTTAGAATGTGGTGGAGGAACTCGATTGTGACCCAGACAAGAGAAGAATGAACACCGTCTGTCCCATGACAAAACCAGGGGGCGTGCAGCAATCCGTACTTAGCTGAGAGCATAAAATACCAGGAAATGTTCTTTAAACAGCTCAGCACAGTCACTGCTCCCAGAACCACAGTCGCCGTTTTCTCACTGCAATATTTACTTTTCAGCTTCTGGCAACAAATGGCCACAAACCGATCAAAGGTGAAAGTGACGGTGAACCAGACAGAGCAGTCAGTGGCTGCATAAAGCAGGACGGCGTGGATATTACAAACTGGGATGGACTTTAGGAAATAAAGCTGCTCCCGATAAACAATGGGGATGTGTCTCAGGATCAGGTCGACGATAATGATAAGTAGATCTGCCATTGCCATGGCCCCCAGGTAACGTCTGACACATGGAGACAATCCACAATCTTTATAAAGCAGGACATAGATCGTCACGACATTAACTGTGAGGAAGGAAAACAAACACATTATACGTCAGGCTGGATGACCCAGTGAGATTTTAAATGTGTCACTGTATTCAGAGATGTACTGAAATAACTGGAGCTGAAATAACAAATGGGGAGGTCTGTATTAATGACAAAATTGCATCATAAATCACAAGAAACCCTCCCTCTGCAAACACACCGGAACTCATCCATAAGAACAGATGGTTTCTAGAACATTCCCAACCCCCGATCACTCAACAGCAGACGCAGATCACTGCGTTCCATTTCCTAATACGGAGGGTGAACACATTGTCATCCAGAAAGATTCGCTCCCAATTCCTTGAAGGCAAACGGAGAGTGGAAATTTCTGTCTTTTAGTCTCAGTTGTGGTTGATCTTCTGTCGAGAAGAAATGTAAACGCAGGGAAACCGTATTCATCCCTTTAACTGCCTGAGGGGACTTCGGAGCAGTGTCTCCTTCAACCTGCAAGGCGATTTCTTCCCTTGGGAATCTTATCTTTTGTTCAATTCAATGACATCCCGCCACTCACAAATAATTTCAGTTATAGAATGCTCCAGAGAATGCCTGTTCTCGGGCGTTCTCGGGAGTTTTGGGCATATAATGCTCCGGAGAATGTCAGTTATACAATGTTCCAGGTAAGATCGGTGAGAGAATATTCCAGGAAAATAATGATCCGGGGAGTGTCGGGCACAGAATGTTCCGGGGAATGTCGAGTATAGAAGATTCCGGATAATGTCTGTTATAGAATGTTCCAGAGAATTTCAGGTGTAGAATATTTCAGGGAATGTTGGATACAGAATGATACACCGAATGTCAGTTATAGATTGTTCAAGTTAATGTTGCTTACAGAATGTTCCAGAGAATGCCGGGTGTAGAATGTTCTGGGGAAAGAGGGTTATAGAATGTTCCAGGGAGTGTCAGGTGTGATATGTTCTGGGGAATGTCCTGTATAGAGTGTTCTGAGGAACGTTAGCCATAGAATGTTCTGGGATGGAGGCAGAAAGTCCCACATCACAAAGTCACTTCCGCCCATTGAGTTTGGTGAAACCCATCGAGCCTCACGGTGGGAATCTCACCATAAACTCAACTCAACTGGCACATTGCAACAAAAGCAATATGGTTAAGGCAATTTCTCAAACATTTGATGTAAGATCCTCTTTTCTGATCATACAAATGTCATCCCCTATTCCGACGTCTCCTCCACATTCTTGAAAATTTTCTCCTTTGCTTTCAGATTCCAGCATCTGAAGTAATTTGCCTTTTTCCTCCACATTCTTTTCAGTTTTGTATAACATTCCCAGCTGTAAAATGTATTGGTTATTCAGTCCCCAATATCAGTCACTCTGTAACCATGTCTCTCAAATGCCATTAAATCATATTCATTTGCCTCACAGTATGGAGTGAATTCCTCAATCTGTTTTGAAAGTATCGCACACACTCCAAGAAGGTAACTTTTAAACAGCTTTTGAACCCATTGTTACCTATTGATTTGTTCCGTTTTTTCCTCATATTGACCTGATCAGGAAACAGTTTGAAACCGTCATACTCACAGAATCAAAATTGACTGTTAATGTTTCATGAATCCCTATGAACATCCCTGGGTATTCCCTGTTCCACCGGCAGGACAGACCCACCAGTAGTGGGGGCACAGTGCGGTACAGTCAGGAAAGGTGTTACCACAGAATTTCCCAACACTGCTTCCAAAACTCGGGACATCCCAAGTTAACAGGTCAGAGATGTTCGAGGAAATTGCTTGAAGATGGATATCTACTTTCCTCCACCTCTCCTCTCGGTGATAACTCAGTTCCCTCGGTGTTGAAAACAAATTGAAGGAAGCACTGAGGGTGACAAGAGCATAGAACGTCTTTTGGGTGTGGGACTTCAACGTCCATCACCAAGAGCGTCTACACATGCTCATCATTGACCGACCAGGATTAGGCCTCAAATACACAGCAGCCAGACTCTGGAAATTGATGGGGGAACGAACAATAGGGAAACAATCTCACCAAACTACTTGTTAGAGTTAGATCTGTCCCTAACAGTATCTGTAGGAGCAACCGACAGACAATTCTGGGGGAGGGAAACTCTCAGCCTCATATTGAAGATTCTCCCCAATGTGTGATGTCTCAATACCTCCTGCAAAGTAGGGTATACTTCCGAAGGACTGAAGAAATGGAAACTGGGCATCGATGAGGTACTGTGGGATATCTGCAACTGCAGCATCAATGGCATCCCTCAATCATAAAGTCAGCAATGGAAATTTCGTGGTAACACCTTTCCTGACTGTACCGCACTGTGCCCCCACTACTGGTGTGTCTGTCCTGCCGGTAGGACAGGGAATACCCAGGGATGTTGAATGGCAGTTCCAAAATGTTTAACTAAACTCACAACTACACCTGTACTGAAGCAGGCCATTCAGCCCATCAAGTGTTTTAAACAGGAATAGTATGAGGCCATTCAGCCATTCGAGACTGTTACTCAGTAACTGGAGCAGATCTTTTGACCTCTCTGGTCTGTTAGGAGGAATTTGAACGGAACATTCATCCTTTCAAAGCTGCGACAAAGGAATGGGGGGAGGATTGGTTACTGAACCGGGAACAGGAAAACATGTAAGAATAATTTCGGGATAAATTCGTCTCTATCATTTTAACAGAAATTAACGAGTGCAGTAACACAGTGACCAGTACTAGGATTTTTAATATTTATATACTATGTCAACAGTTTAGATAAATGGCTCAAATGCTTTTTGAACCAAATTGTTCAATGACGTTGAGGTAGGCAGGAAACTGAGTGATCAAGATTAAGTAATGAATGTGTAAACGGTTAAGCATTTCACGGATGGAAAGAAAAAGGTGTCGGTAACTGTAACCCCGTGAAGTTTTCAGGAGGAATAAAAGACTGTATATTACATGACTTAGTGATACAGTGTGTACTGGAGGGTTCACTCTAACCCATTCAGACATGGGTAATGCTGCTCCACCTCCCAGGGGATCTGCTCCCTGATGTTCACAGTGGCCCCATTGCTCTCAGTACACGCAGGACATTTGATGTGGTTGGTTGGCGGTGGGAAGTGGTGAGGGTGAGGGTGTTTTGAACCGTTTATCAAGGAACGGCCTTCTTCTGAGAGGACATTGTTTCTTTCTACGTGGAGACCTGAAGACGACGGAGTAGCTGACTGCTTCTGAATGAAGAGGCTGTGGTACCGCCAGGACAGTGAGTATTCAGCAACATGGTGTACTGTGCATGGTCATACTGCAACATTAATGGAGAGAGACGGAGGGTCCAATCACAAGAATATGTCCATAAAATAAAGGAATTGCCAGATCACTTGAAATGGTTAGTTAAATCACACTTTCAATCTGCCACAGACAAAAAAGCCCAGACCATAAACTCAGAGGAGATAATGGTACAGCTCCAAGCTCTGCTCAGTCCAACCCACCAATCTTCCCAGGGTGGTAAACAGTGCAGACCACAGTAGTGCATTGATCTATAAACAGGGGCTAGATATCTGTCTATAAAGCATATCTAAATATCTGTGCAGCATGAGAAGTGCGCAGGACACCGCAGTGCATTGAGCTGTAAGTCTGGACTAGACATCTGTCCAGCACTGGGGACTATGCAAACCACAGAGGTGCATTGATCTATTAACCCAGGCTAGATACTTGTCCAGCACAGGCAACTGTGCAGCCCACAGCAGTACACCTGTATCCAGGCCACGCGGAGTGAAGCTCTTTTGAAGAGGTAGAGATGCATTTCATGACATGTTCTCGAACTTTCAATGGTTTTTTAACATATTGTTCCGAATAAGAGTAAGCATGGATTGTAAAGACCTTAAACTAACCCAATGGCAGCGTTCGGGCCACCAATAGGGATGTTCATCTCCTTCTTTATTATCTCAGGGACAACATTGCAAGTAACCAGACAAAACTGCTCTGAGTCTCCAAAGTCATTCGTTGAAAAAGGAAACAGGGTGAAAGTTCCTAAGGAAGGCGGCAGAGTCAGAATGCTCCAACTGAGGCTCCTCTGCTAATTTCTCTTGTCTGGAGAGGTCTTTTTCTCAAAACTTTTAAATGTTCTACTTACTCAGAGGGGAGTGGAGAAGGCGAGTCCTGGACCAGAGGCTGGCGTGAGGAGGTGTGGCCTCGAGTTTTGAAATCCGATGCAATGTGGAGACTGAGCCCAGTGCGGTCTGAAAACTCGGTTCAGTACGGTGTGTGGACTGGGCTTGGTGCGGTGTGGAAAGTTTGCCCAGTGTGGTCTGGAGACTGAGTCTGCTGCATACTGGAGACTGCAACCGGTGCATTCTGGAGACTGGGCCCGGTGCAGTCTGAAGACGAAGCCCAGTGTGATCTGGAGACTGGGTCCACTTTGGTCTGGCGACTCAGCCTGGAAAGGAAGGTGACTGGTCCCGAAGCATTCTGTAAACTGGGTCCGGTGTATTCTGGAGACTCGGCCCAGTTTAGTCTGGAGACTGGGTGCAGTCTGGAGACTATGTCCAGTGCATTTTGGAGACTGCGAATGGTGCGGTATGGAGATGTGTCCCGTGCAGTCTGAAGACTAGGGTCATTGTGGTCTGGGGACTGGACCTGGTGTGGTCTGCAGACTGGGCCAGTTGCAGTATGGAGATTTGGCCTGGTGCTGACCAGAGTGTGGGCCCAGTGTACTTTAGAGACTGAGTCTGGTGCAGTCTGGAGATTGCAGATGGTGCGGTCAGGAGACTGGATATGGTGTAGTCTGGAGATTGGGCCTTTCGCTGTTTGGAGTGTGGGTCCGGTGGGGACTGGAGACTGGGACCAGTGCATCCTGGAGACTGCCTGCTGCGGTGTGGAGATTGAGCTTGGTGCCATCCAGAGTGTGGGTCTGGTGCAGTCTGCAGACTGAGATTGGCGCTGTCTGGAGTATGGGCCCAGTACGCTGCTGAGACTGAGTCTGGTGCAGTCAGATGATTGGTGATGGTGCGGTCTGGTGTCTGGGCCTGGTTCTTCCTGGAGACTGAGCGAGGTGCGGTTTGGAGACTGGGCCCATTGCAACCTGGAGTCTGGACCTGGTGCCGAATGGAGACTGGGCCAGTTGCGGTCTGGAGATTGGTGCTGGTGCCATCCGGAGTGTTGGTCCGGTGCAGTCTGGTGCCTGGTCCTAGTCCACTTTGGTGACTGAGCTAGTTGCAGTCTGGAGATTTTGGGCGGTGCAGTGTGGTGTCTGGGCCTGATTCTGGCGGGAGACTGGACCTGACACAGACTGGAGACTCGGCACCAAGCTTTCTGGAGTCGAAGACTGATATGGTCTGGAGATTGAGCTCAGTGAGTTCTGGAGAGTGTTCGAGGTGTGGTTCCAAGACTGGGCTATTTGCCGAGTGAGACTGAGGCCAGTGCAGTCTGGAGACTGGGTATCGCACAGTCTGTTGACTAGGCCTGGCAGTCTGGAGACCTGACGTTTGGAGATTGGGACCGGCATGATCTGGAAACTAGCTCCGATGTGGCCTGGGACCTGGGCCCGATGCCGTCTGGAGATTGAACCTGGTGAAGTCTTGAGACGGAGACCCATGAGGCCTGGAGACTGGGCCCGTTGTGGTCTGGAGACAAAGCTCGATGTTGTCTGGAAACTGGACCTCATGCAGCATGAAGACTGGGCCCTGAGCGGGCCTGAGACTGGGCCCGGTGTGGCCTGTAGACTGCACTTGTTGGGGCCTTGTGACTTGGTCCAGTGCAATCTGAAGTTTAATTCAAACGGGGTCTGGAGACTTGTCCCGGTGCAGTCCGGAGAATCTGCCTCTCCATGTGCAGGCTGGAGACTTGCCCTGTGGCGATGTTAAGACTGGACCCGGTGCAGTCTGGATAGTGGGCCAGTGTGGCTTGGAGACGGCCCAGTTGGTCTGGAGATTCATCTAGGTGCCATCTGGAGAATGAACTAAGTGTGTTCTGGTGAATCTGCACAGTGTAGTCTGGAGAGTAGACCTGGTGTGGTCTGGATACTGGGACTCGTGCGATTTGGAGACTGGGCCCAATGCGGTCTGGAGACTCGGCCCGATGTGGTCTGGCGACTGAGCGAGGTGCAGTCTGGGAATCAGCCTGTTGCCACCTGGAGACTAGACCCAGCACAGTCTGGAGACTCGGTCTGGTGCGACCGTGGGACTGGGTCCGGCTTGGTTTGGAGACCGGGCCTGTGTAGTCTGGTGACTGGATCCAGCGAGGTGTGGAGACTGGAACCCACGCAGTCTGGAGACTTAGCCCGGTTTGGTCTGGCGACTTAATGCTGTCACAGACTGGAGTGAAATGCCTGGAAATCCAGTCTGTTCTTTTTCTCCTTGTTAATCTGACACAACACTTTAATTTATTATTCTTTCAATTTTGTACCCATCACTTGTACCTTGTACCTGATCTTGCGCCATAAGTGAGGACATTATAAATTTTTCACTGCACTCATTAAAGTGCACGTGACAATGAAGCCAATTCAATTCAAATGTAAGAGAGGCATTGTCTTTGATTGCTTTTCCAAACAAAGCTGATACTTGTGTAATGGCATGGGGCGGTCAGCAGAGGATGCTTTCAATAATTTTAAATGCACATGGGAGAGACAGACAGTGAGAGAGTGAGGAGGAACATTTCAATGGATTCACTCCCAAAACATCAGAAACCCAATTGCTCAGTGATGCAGATGCAGAGATACACACATTAATGCATGAAAACACATACACAGACACAGTCACACACAGAAAGACACACAGTCACATACACATAACAATGGATACCCAGATATATGCACAGATTTGGCCCCATATGCCTGCCTTGCTATTCAATAAGATCATGGCTGATCTAATTTAGGCCTTAACTTTGTTTCATCTTGAAAAATCATTCAGGGCATTTCACTGAACTATTCGAGTGAGAGCAATTTGGTACCACAGATTGTAATTCTTTTAGTTTGAAAATATTATTCCAGGATATTATATTAACACACTACAGCACCCAGGAACTACGAAGAGCAGAAGAAAGTCACCTATACAGTGTAGGTCAGACAGCATCCAAGGAGCAGGAGAATCGATGTTTCGGGCATGAGCCCTTCTTCAGGAATGAGTAAAGTTTGTCCAGCAGGCTAAGATAAAAGGTAGGGAGGAGGGACTTGGGGGAAGGGCGTTGGAAATGCGATAGGTGGAAGGAGGTCAAGGTGAGGATGGTGATGGGCCAGAGTGGGGTGGGGGCGGAGAGGGCAGGAAGAAGATTGCAGGTTAGGAAGGCGGTGCTGAGTTCGAACTGTACAGGGACAGGATGTCCATGGTGAAGATAAGGCGTTGGAGACCGGGGAAGCGAAAATCATGGAGGAGGTGGAGGGCGTGGGTGGTGTCCCGAACGTAGATGGGGAGTTCTTGGACTAGGGGGACAGGACCGTGTCAGTACAAACTCAGCACCGCCTTCCTAACCTGCAATCTTCTTCCTGCCCTCTCCGCCCCCACCCCACTCTGGCCCATCACCTCACCTTGACCCTCTTTCACCTATCGCATTTCCAACGCCCCTCCCCAAAGTCCCTCCTCCCTACCTTTTATCTTAGCCTGCTGGACACACCTTCCTCATTTCTGAAGAAGGGCTCATACCTGAAACGTCGATTCTCCTGTTCATTGGATGCTGCCTGACCTGCTGCGCTTTTCCGGCAACACATTATCAGCTCTGATCTCCAGCATCTGCAGCCCTCACTTTCTCCTCAAATACCTATACAGTGTACTCAAGGATACGTGTATCCATTAAACACATCTTGCCGATTTCTCAGCACCTAACCCAAGCAAGCAGATACAATACGCCCAGAAACCCTCGCCACTTTACACAACATCAAAGACATCGCTGAAATGAATGCTAGACTATTGAGATGCCATGGCATCATCGGAGCCTACAAACCTCCCAAACACACGCAAACGGCGGCTAATGATTTTAAAAGACCTGACACAAACAACTAGCAAAACGAATGTCACTTAAAGAATGCCATGCAAGGATTATAATAATCACTACATCGGACAAACGGCCAGAAAATTAGCCGCCAGGAGACATGAACATCAACTGGATACAGAAAGATATGAACCACGATTTCTAGTATCCGTATATATAGATGAGGAAACTCACATTTTGACTGGGACAACACATTCATCCCAGGCCAAGCTAAACAGCGCCACGTAGGAGAATTCCTAGAAGCATGCATTCTGACCAAAACTCGATCAAAAACATTGTTTGAGTCTTTTTAAAAGAAGTAACAAAGAGGATTGATGAGGGCAGCATGGTAGATGTTATCTATATGGACTTCAGTAAGGCGTTGGACAAGGTTCCCCATGGGAGACTGATTAGCAAGGTTAGATCTCACGGAATACAGGGAGAACTAGCCATTTGGACACAGAACTGGCTTAAACGTAGCAGGCAGAGGGTAGTGGTGGAGGATTATTTTTCAGACTGGAGGCCTGTGACCAAGGATCGGTGCTGGGTCCACTACTTTTTGTCATTTACAGAAATGATTTGGATGTGAGAATAAGAGGTACAGTTCTTAAGTTTGCAGGTGACACAGCGAAGAAGGTAACCTCAGATTACAACAGGATCTTGATCATATGAGACAATGGGCTGAGAAGTGAGAGATGGAGTTTAATTCAGATAAATGTGAGATGCTGCGTTTTGGGAAATCAAATCTTAGACTTAATGGTAAGGTCGGAGGGAGTATTTCGGAACAAAGATACCTTAGAGTGCAGGTTCGTAGCTCCTTGAAAGTGGAGTCTCAGGTAGATAAGATAGTGCAGAAGGCGTTTGGTATGTTTTCCTTTATCAGTCAGAATATTGAGTACAGGAGTTGGGAGGTCACGTTGCGGCTGTACAGTACATTAGTTAGGCCACTGTTGGAATACTGCGTGCAATTCTGGTCTCCTTCCTATCGGAAAGATGGTATGAAATTTGAAAGGGTTCAGAAAAGATTTACAAGGATGTTGCCAGGGTTAGAGGATTTAAATTGTGTCTCAGAAACTAAATTGCAATTTTTGAAGAGGTGATCAAAAAGAAGGATGAAGGTTAAGTAGCATACGTTGTCTAAGTGGACTTTAGTGAGGCCCAACAAGGTTTCACACGGTAGCCTGGTTACTAAGGTTAGATCACAGAGCATCATGAAGAACTAACAAATTAGATACAACATCGGCTGGACAGTGGGAGACAGAGGGTGTTGGTAGAGTTTTGTTGTTCCAACTGGAGGCTTATGATTAGCTGTTTGCCTCGGTGAAAATGTTGCTTCCAGAGTTGTTCGTTATTTTTAAAAAATGATTTGGAGATGACAATAGAGGAAACATGGATAGTAATTTTGCAGACAAAACCGAAATTTCTGGTATAGTGGACAGTGAAGAAAGTCATTTAGGAGGAAATGAAACATTGATCAGTTGGGCCAGTTGGCCAAGCAATGGCAGACGCAGCATCGTGCAGATCAATGCGACATTTTGCAAAATTCCAAGACAAGCCAGGGCAGGATTTACACTGTTAATGGTGCGATGTTACTTGGTGCACTTGGAGAGTGTAACCGAACAGAGAGACCCTGGGATGAAGGCACATAGTTCATTTGAAGTGGTAGCATATGTAGACAGGGTGGTGAAGAAGGTGTTAGGCACGTTTTCCCTCATCGGTCAGAGCATTGAGTACAGGAGTTGGGACATCATGTTATGGCTGTACAAGAGAATGTTAAGGCCACATTAGGAGAACTGAGTACAATTCTAGTCTCCTTGCTATTGGACAGATGTTATGAACAGGCAAGGATGTAAAATGCTTAAAACAATGTGACGGAGACTGGACGTTTTGAGATATAAGGGTTGTCTGGTGCTTTTTTTCCTTTTGCGTAGGAGGCTGGCAGGTAACTTGATAGACGTTTATAAAATCGTGAGGGGCGTGTATAGGGTGAATCGCCAAATTCTATTCCCCAGGGTGATGGGTGTGCATATTCACGTGACACACTCTACCTGGAGTCCATATCAAGTAGTTTACCTCATTCAATTTCCTGTCCATGTTATAAGGTCCACCAAACATTGCTTTTAAACGTTCAGCTGCTACTGGAAATAACAGCAATACCTCATCCCCAATTACAAAGTTGCGAATTTGTGATTTCTTAACTGCTTCTTGTTTCACTGTCTGGGTGATGCGTTTAAATGCTGCTTGGCCAACTTTCCAGCTCTATTTAATCGTTCTATAAACTTTGACACATAATCATAAATGGCTGGTCTCTGAATTCTGATGTATTAATTTCTCCTTAATCAATTTTAAACGTCCTCTTACTTCATGTCCAAAAAATAATTCAACTGGAATGAATTTGGTCGATTCATTCGGTGCACCTCCGCTCGAAAAAAAGTACAAACAGAATTCCCTCCCCCAACCATCTTTATAATCCTGACCATTAATCCTGAACATTGGTTTCAATGTTTGAAGCCATCTCTCTAGCGCTCCCCGCGGTTCCAGATGTATGCAGTAGATTTGAACTATTTTATTTCCAAGTTATCCATAACCTCCTTGAATAGTTTGGATGTGAAGTTTGATCGTTGATCTGACTGGATCTCTATTGGCAGTCCGTATCTACTTAAAAATAATTAATATTTCTACAATCCATTTAGCTGTGATGTTGCATAAAATGATTGCCTCAAGAAATCTAGTCGACACATCCATTATTGTTAATAAATACTTATTCTCACTTTTTCATTGAGGTAGGGGACCTACGCAATCAATCAAGACTCTTCCTCAATTGCTTGAATAGGTATTAAAGGGAAGGTTTTATTTCTGCCTGTTGTTTTCCCATTAGCTGGCATATATACCACATCTGGCAAAATTCAACGACAAGTTTGTGCAGTCCAGGCCAGTAAAAATGTCATTGTATTTAGATTGTGTTTTCCTTACCCCTAAATGAGCTCCGAGCGGTATCTCGTGCGTCACTCGCAGCACCCCCTTTCTACACCCTTCTGGCAAAACAATTTGATGAATCTCTGCTCATTTTCCATGTGTTTGAATGTGTGATGTTTTCCATTTCCATATTAAGACATAATTTGTTGAGTAATAACGCACATGAATGAATTCACTTTCGTCCTCAGTCAATCTCTTTTGATATAACTGCTTTAACTTCTCATCTTTGTGCTGTCATTCAATCAACTTATCAGAGCTAAAATACTTGCATGTTTACCTGTTTGTTCTTTCTCTGTTCCACTTATCTGAGCAAAGAATGATTTTGGATAACGCTACATCAGCTTCCCTATCTGTGCCTTTTGATCTCTTCTGCTTCAGATTGTGCCTTTGCAATCTTGTGATCACACAAACAGGCAAAATTCCTGGATTAACATTTTCCAGGTCTTCAGTTGTCTGCGTCTCCACTGGCGTTTCAACTAGAGTAGGCAGCATGCCTACCGGTCAATCAGCTATATCATTCACAAGGACAAATTGTATTCCTGGCGCAGAGAATTTGTCCCATTCTCCTACCACAAATTCTCCACTCTACTCTGGATTGTCTAGCATCACTTTACATAACTAAGCAGTTATTGTCTCACCACGATTTTCTGTTACCAGCAACTTCTCCGACATTAGTCCCTCAGGAGTGCATGTTTCATTTCCTTCAGCATTACATACTGAGAGGATCCTGTGTCCTTTGATATTTTAACCACCTTCCGTACTACTGCTGGCCTATGTGAATAATCTTTACCCTTGCATGTATTTATTTTAAGCAGATCTGGCCCTGCCTCCTTAATCAAAGTCTGGTCATCTTGTGCAGTCTGGCACAATTGCCTAACTTCCCTTGTGCTTTTTATTAGTCCAACAAAACTTCCATATTTTCTGGTTTTCCGACATCTAGCTTTCTCCTAGCCCACCACCACTGATATCGTGTGGCCACTTAATTACAATGAAAATACCAGAGCCTTTTGTCTTCTTTGTCCCTTAACGGTTTCTTTTGTTACCCTGTGGTAAATTATCCTTATGATCTTCACTGAGATGCACATTTCCCTTTCCACGTGAGGATTTCTCTTTGCCCCAGTTTCTATCCCTCATGGACTGAAATTGAACCTGGAAGCCAAACAGTGTCTTATTTACCAGCTCACAATCGTCAGCCACTTCAGCTGTTAACTTTGCTGTTTTAGCTCTCTGCTCTTCCACATGAGTTCGCATTAATTCCTCACTGAGCCTATCCTCAGCTTTTATCTCCAGTATTTTAAGCTGACTTTCCTTTTTTGGTGTCAGTTTTTAAATTTCAAAAGGTCTCTCTTTTTTTCTTTTCCGGCTCTCTCTTTTTCCTTCACTTTTGCTTATAAGCATAACTCAAACTGTTTCATTTCTGCTGCTCCATCCTACAGTCTCGCAAACTAACTCAAGCTGCTTTATTTGCAATTGAATTCTTGCCATCTCTATAGATTCTGATGGTTTCCCCAGCAAGTTTAGTTGCTGAGCTGCTGCTATAATTATCTCTCCTTTCCTCACATGAGTAGGGAGTTCCAATTCCAGTTTCTCTGGTAATTTTTGCAACTTGGTCTTATTCACTTTTCGCAAATCTTCAAAAGTCACCGCATCCAAAGCCAGAAAACTTTTGGCGACTGAAACAACTATTCCTATCCCAAGCCATGTCTACGCAACCAAACCAACACCCGCAACAAAAACACTTCCCCCTACCACTCGTTGTAGGAATCCCGGAAAGAGCCCTTAATCTGTAATGGACTAGGCCAGACCACTCAAAACATACTTAAGCAGGCAGCAGTTTGTTTCAGTAAATGTATAGTGAAAATTATCCCAAGTAAGATAGATTGGTTGACGACTTGATTTTAAAACAGACAAAAAAATTGACAAAATTTCAGAATGAAACACAAACAAGAATATAAAAAAACATACAAAACACATCTATCCAACGAGACTTAATTTTGCTGCTTCGAATACAGACAACAGCCCCAATAAGCAAACTCTATTGAAAACCCAGTATAAATGGAATGCATGCTTGCAGGTTGAAGTTGAAGGGCACAAAAGGGGGTTTCCACACAGCTCCTTGATGAACCTCCCAGTTCAAGTCTGTACTAAAAGCAGCTCAGCTCAGCGAGCTAGACAGCTGGCCACTCCCCTCCCTTTATGCAGGACACCTCTAAAGCATGACCACCTTTGGCCTGAAGTCTCATCTGCTCACATTTAACCTAAGACCTCTCAAAATCCTTTTTATCGCTGTATCAAACCAGACTGACTGGAGTCCGATCTGGTTTATTGCCCCTCTTGAAACAAATCAAGGGCAGAGTCTCTTTGAGGCAAGGAGCAGCATTTAGAAAAGAAAGGGACTAGCTTTGTGAGATCTGCTAGCACTACAAGTCCCTCCTCCCAGAGATCAGTCTGGTCATCCTCCGCTGAATTCCAACACTGTCAGGTCTTTCCTTTATTAGGTAAGGAGACGGAAACTGCACACGGTACTGCACAATGTTCACAAGGTGGTCTCACTATGTCCCTGTCCGGCAGTAAGACACCATTACTCCTGTACTCAAATTCCCCTGAAATGAAGGTCAACACACCATTTATATTCCGAACTGTTTCCTGCTCCTTTAATATTGTTTTCAATGTTACAGCTACCCACATAGTGAGTCTGTGTGCAGTGGGCAGCATACCAGTGACATTCCCAGTATTGACGTCTGGCTTCACAACTCACTGCCCGGCATGGACCTTCTGAGGACTGCTCAGAAGAAAACAAGAAAAATGAGCATGAGTAGCTTGAGAGAGCAATATTTTTCAACAAGCGTTTGCAAATGATCGGCTGCCCTTCTATTATTCCCACCAAAGAGCAAAACGCCACATCTACCCATATTGCTCTTCATCTGCCACGTATTTGCGCATTCACCCCACTTGTCTGAATCACCTTGGAGCTTTTGGTTACATCCTCCACACTCACTCACAATCCGACATTGTTTAATGCCATCATCAGTCTTGGAAATATTGTTTTTGATTCCCTCAGCTAAATGCTTGAGAATAGGTGGGGCCCCAGCCCTGATTCTTGTGATACTCCACGAGCCTTCCTTTCCAATAAAATGATCCTTTTATTCCGGTGTTTTCGGTTCAAGACATCCTGTGCTGGGGATTGTCCACTATGACCTATTTTCCTTTTCTTATTTTCTCCCTCTCTCTTTTCTCTCTGTAACTTATTGACCTTGTAATGTGGACAGCACCGGCAATGGCAAGGTCCCAACGTGCAGACAATGAGTGGATACAGGTCGTGACCCTCGAGAGGTCTCAAGTCTTGCCCAGAGAGCAGAGCTCGAGCTGGACCCAATGCGGAGGACAGTGAGTCCCTACGTACTTTCCCAGAGCAACCACAGGACCTGGATTTGGTGGCTGGAAGGGATGCGTGTGAGATAGGGCTCAGCAGCAAAAGATTTTGCATGTGGATCAGAGACTTCATTATTGGTTGGGTCTTGTGTTGGCGTTGATGAAGCAAATGGCAGAAGGAACTCATGGAAACATCGATGAGGTGGACCCAGTCGTAGGAAATATTTCTTTGACAGTAGAGGATCTGGAGCAGGAGGTGACAAAGCAGTGACGGTGGAGTGTCAGCTCAGTGGCAACGATTGCACCAACATTTAGCAATTTCGATTTGGTGAAATTTGGTGCATGTGGGGATAAAGCTGTTGTAGAGGAATTGGGATGGAGGTATCGTCGACGGTTAGGAGCTAACTGAGGACCCAAGGAATCTCTTCAAGCTGCATCTTGTTTTTTTTTCCATATTCCTGAAGTATCCAAAATAGCGCCATTTTGTGGCGACAAGTGAACGCTTTTCACTGTATTTTATTGTGTTTATGCTGCAAAATTCGCACAATAATAAAATTAAAATAATTAACTGCTCACTCTTCCCTGCCAGCTGTCCCATTCTAAAACCATTTTAGCCACAAATGTATAAGATTTGAATTTGCCCAATAGGCCTGGGATTCTATCAAGCAACTTTCTGAAAATACAAACACGTTGCATCCATTGCTAGTCCATAATTTTTTCTACCAATCAGTTTCTCAAATATGATGTCCATTTCTTAAATCTATGTTGATGTTGTCTGTGTCCATTTCTTTCAGTCCCAATAATTTCACCAAAACTATACATTTACTACTTTCATTCTATTTCCTTTTTTTTCTCACCAGACATAGGTTTCCTAGTCTTGCTAGTAAGTGTTTTTTTTGTATTTTTTTGTGATGCTTTCTTCTGTGAGGACAGGACTGATTTAGTTACTTCATAGTTCTGCCATTTCCCGGTTCGCCATTCACTGGCTTCACACTGTTAGGAAGCTGCAAGTGTTTTCTCTTACCTTTCCTATTGAGATTTTTTTGAAGTTATTACAGTTCACTCTCTTAACCATTGTTAATATACTTTTTCATAATCCCATCAGTTCCTGAGTTAACCTGTTCAATTACTGACCTTCCACAGCCAAACAATTGCAGAAGCATAGATCTGTACCGACAGAAATACAGCAAGATCTACATAAATCCCATAGCCCAGAAATGTTATGACACTTCAAGTGCTCGTCCAACTACTTTAAATGGTTTTGTGGTTGCCATGACAACTCCCCTCGAAGGATGGACGTTACACTCTCCAATATCATCTGGGTGAGAAAAATCCTCACATCCTCTCCAAACATCAAACCCTTCACTTTTAAATTTTCTCTTTTTCTAGACCCTTTGACTAAAAGGAACAGCTTCTGTCTATCCACCTTGTCCATGTCTCTCATAATCTTATCCTTCTGAATTACGACGCCCTCATATTTCTCAGATCCAAAGCAAATAACAAGAGCTTGTTCAGGCTCTCTCCATAGCTGATATACTCCATCCCAGTGAACATCCCTGTAAATTTCCTCTGCAGCCCCTCCATTGAAATGACATTCTTCCTGTTATGTGTCTCCAAGAACTGCACCCAGCATCCCATCTGTGGTCTAACCAAAGTCCTGTGTCGCTCTTATAATCTGTGGCTGAATGAAGAAAGGTTGTGCTGACAGCTCCCTGTGTCTTCTAACTAGGCCATTAACCTGTCCAGTTGCATTCGGGGATCTGTGGATAAGTACCCTCTGAGGTTCCCAGTGTGCTGCCAATCATTGAGTACTCCCTTGTCTGGTTCCTTCTCCCAAAATATATCACCTCATATTTATCAGTGTTGCATTCCATCTGTCATTGATCTGCCCATCTGACCATTCCATCTGTATCTTCCTGAAACAGGCCTCCCTCCTCACAGCCAACCTCCCGGTCAATCTTTGTGTCAAACACAAACTTGCATATCACAATTCTGCCCACCCTCCCACCCAAATTCACATCTATGGTATTTATGAACATCAAAAAATTAAGGGACCAAGCACTGATCCTTGTGGTGCACCGGGGGTACTGTTATCTAGTCATACAAACAGACTTCTACTACCACATCATGTCTGCTGCCACTGAGTTAATCCTATATGCAACTTGTCAAGTTACCCTTCATGTCATGAAATTTTACTATCTTTATCAGTTTCCCTCGTGGTGCTCCATCATATGCCTTCTTAAACGCATAAAAAGCTCGTTGAAAAGAAATCCATCAAATTTGCTGAGTGTGACTTCACTCTGAGAAAGTCATGCTGACACTCCCCGATCAAACCCTGCCTCTATTTTCTCTTTTTTTATTTTCTCCAATAGTTTACCTAACACTGATCTGATACTCCAGCACCTCCAGAACCCTTCCTATAAAGTGAAAACGCATTTTCTGTTCTCCAGTGCTCTGGCACTTTCCCTGTGGCCAGGTTCGAATTATGTATTTGGATCAGGGCCTTTCCTCTGTTGCCTTCAGCAGCATCCTGTGAGACTCAGGGATTTGTCTAATAACAGCCAAAAGTATCTGCTATCAACGTGTTTGAGAGTTTTATAGTTCATCTTCTCGAATTATGTACTGCATCCTCATTCTCCCAAGTAAAATAATGTCAAGCTCTCATGAAGCAACAAATCGATGTTCTCCAGCTTCACACACAGATTGCTCCCTTGGTTTCTAATGGAGCCTAACTGTTCCCTGGTTATTCTGTTCCGTTTGATGTAGTTGTGGAATATATTGGGATTCTCCCGAGGTTTGCCCTGCCAGCACTTCTCCAAACACCTATGTTAGTCAATCACTCTGTGTGATTTTTTCTAAATTTCCGGTAAAACGTCTCATTCTTTGAAAGCGTAGAGAATACAGATATAATCTCGCCAACACTCTTTGCAACCAGTGCAGAATGCCTTTACTTCTACATTCCTTTTCCTTTAAAATGAAGGTCAATGTCACTTCTACCTTTCCATTTGCAAGAGTCCCTCTGAAGTCCTTTGATTTAATTCTTTCAACTGCTCACTCTGTGAGTTCTTAAAACTCCAACTAAATATCCAACTACACCACATGCACCGGTTCTCCATTGTCTCTTTCTACAAATAGCATCCTCAAACCATTTCACAAAAGTTCGTTCATATTGATTTTTCTTTCATAGGTGCGTTACCATTCTCTCCAATTTTGCTAATACTTTCTGAATATCCAATATCACATCCTGAATAATACCATCCAACATCAGGCGGAATAGTGGTTCAACAGTTAGCACTAAAGTCTCACAGCACCTGGGACCCGCGTCGATTTCCAGCCTCAGGCGACTCTCTGTGTGGAGTTTGCACATTCTCCCTGCGTCTGCGTGGGTTTCCTCCGGGTGCTCCGGATTCCTCCCACAGTCCAAAAATATGCAGGTTAGCTGAATTGGCCATACTAAATTTCCCATAGTAGTAGGTGCATCATTCAGAGACAATGGGTCTGGGTGGGATACTCTTCGTAGGGTCGTTGTGGACTTCTTCGGCAGAAGGGCCTGTTCCCACACTGCAGGGAATCTAATCTAATTCCGGACTGTGCATGAAAAGTTAACAGTCTGCAGTTCGCCACTCTCCCTCTTCTTCTCTAATTTAATCATCAAATTACGTTTATAACCTTCCACTTCTCCAGAATGGATTCCTGCGTTTGCAGAATATTTAGGAAAAGAACAGTGCTTTGAATATGACGATTGGTGTTTCCCCCAAACTTCTGGTGCAGAGCACATACGGTACCTCAGACTTATCACTGCTCATTCCAACTGCGTTCTCAATTGCAACTTCGGCCCTGATATGATTTTTGTTTACTTACACAGGTCCCATTGCCACTTGGTATTTCTGGGAGATTTTCTGGATCTTCATCCAAGAAGACAGCCACAATATAATTGGTTAGATTCCGTATAATTTCTCTCTTCTATACAGTTAATTATTCTGTGCCACGTTTGATCTTACTTTCATTTCTCCTTTCAAATATTGATAGAAACAGTTCAACAGTGTTTATTTTTCATTTCTTGTTTGTTACACTTTTGTTCTCCTTTGGATTTCCTTATCAGTTTTTTTGGTCCTCCTTTGCTAGGTCGTAGATTTCTCTGAATCCATGGTTTACCATAAGATCTGGCATTTCTGTGAGCCACTTCCTTTGATATAATGCACTCTTTAACTTCTTTTGTAAACCATCATCGATTAATCATTCCCTTTGCCGATTCACCTTGGGGGAGGGGGAGGTTTACACATACAGAAAGTACACTTTACAGTGTTTCTATAAATTGAATCTTATAACGGACCTCTCCAGTTGTGATGCTGCTGCACCTTTCACAAGTTTATGTTGTTCTTGGTTTTGTTTTACGGAGAGGTCATAAAAGCAGAAAATCCGAAAAGTCTGGCTTTGGATGGGTTTTAGGGTCACTTTGATGATAGCTAACACATATTGCCTCAAGAAAAAGGATTTCACTTTTTTAAATATAAAAGATGTACAGTGAAAGGGGCGTGGCCTGTTCTCCCAGCTTAGTTTTTCTCCAGTTTTATTTGGTTTTTAGCAGTCTGGCTATTCACTCAATGAGGTCGGTTTTGAGGCTGCTGGTCCAAGAAACAGCTGCATGGAAGAGGGTGTTCCATTCTCTCTCTCTCTCTCTGTCTCTCTCTGTCTGTCTGTGTGTGTGGCTCTATTTATAAAAATGATTTGGATGCGAGCAAAATATATTTAGTTAGTAAGTTAGCAGATGACACCAAAATTGGTGGTGTCATCGACAGCGAAGAAGATAACCACCGATCACAACGGGATCTTGATCAGATGGACAAATGTCCTGAGAAGTAGCAGATGGAGTTTAATTCAGATAAATGTGAGATGATGTATTTTACGAAAACAAATCTTAGCAGGACTTATATACTTAATGGTAAGGTCCTTGTGTGTGCCGGTGAACAAAGAGACCTTGGAGTGCAGTTTATATCTCCTTGAAAGTGGAGTCGCAGGCAGATAGGATATTGAAGAAGGCGTTTCGTATGTTTTCCTTTATTGGTCAGAGTATTGCGTACAGGAGTTGGGAGGTCATGTTGTGGATGTTCAAGACATTGTTGAGGCCACTTTTGCAATATTGCGCACAAATCAGTTCTCCTTCCTAAAGGAAGGATGTTTTGAAATTTAAAAGATGTTCTGAAAGGTTTCAGAATAGATTTATTCGGATGTTGCCCGTTTTGGAGGATTAAGCTATAGGGAAATGCTGAACAGGCTAGAGCTGTTTTCCCTGGAGCATCAGAGGCTGAGGGGTGACCTTGTAGATGTTTATAAAATCATGAGGGTCATGGATAGGATACATAGACAAAGTCTCTTCTCTAGTGGGCAAGTCCAGAACTAGCGGGAACAGGCTTAATATAAGTGGGGAAATTTATAATAGAGACCTGAGGGGTAACCTTTTCACGCAGGGAGTGGTGCGTGCATGGAATGAGCTGCCAGAGGAAGTAGTCGAGGCAAGTACGATTGCAACATTTAAAGGGCATTTAGATGGGTAAATGAATAGGAAGGGTTTGGAGGGATATGTGCTGGGTACTGGCAGTGGGACAAGATTGGGATGGGCTTTCTGGGCAGCAGGAACGAGTTGGACTAAAGTGTTTGTTTCGGTGCTATACATCTCTATGACTCTGCGATTCGAAGTCCCTGTGTTTGAGTTTACGTTTCGTGCCAAGGGGTGTTTGAGGAGATTGTTACAAAGCATTGGGAACAGCATCATTAATTTAGGATAATCTGTTAGGTATTCAGATAGGTTCCATTCGGCATTCTGTTTTATTTTGTTTGTGTTTCATTCGGTAATCTTGTAAATAAATTCTGTTTTGTTTCAAGCTGCATCCCTCCTGGAATATCTGCGTTGCACATACTTAAAACAATTCGCAATGTTAGAGTCTGGGCTACTTTATTGAACTGTTTTGAGGGTGTCTGACGTGGTCCATAACAGATTGGGTTCCCTTCGCAAGCTTTGTTCTTGATTAGGATTGCTGGTCTGGAAGGCAGAGAGTGGTAAGTGTTAAAGTCTTATGGGCTAGGTGTTGAATTCGATTGGTTTAAACAGTGCTTGATCGAGTAATAGCTCTTTCAGTCATTAAGAGTTTTCTGGAGTTGGAAAAAGGAACTCTGGGAGCTTTTCAAAAGGTGAACAAGAAAAAACTGCTTGTTTTTTAAACGAGTTGCTCTGAGAGCTGCCTGCTGCTTTGAGGAAATTAGAGATAATTACAGTAATAGCTCAGCATTTAAATTTGCTAGAAAGTTCTTCAGAATCGTCATTCAATTGAAAATGAAGCAGCTTGAGCTAGAGGCAAAAGAAAAAGAACGAGAAAAAGAAATAAAACTGTTTCAAATATGATTAAAAGCAGAGGAAGTACAAAAACGCCTTAGCAGAACAGAAAGTAAAGGACAGAATCGCTTCAGTAGTGGAAAGACAAAGAAGGAGAGAAGAGAGAGAAAAGGAGAGAAAAGGAATTTTATCTGCAGAAATTGGCACTTGGACAGAAATGTCATTTTTAAATGTTGGAAATGAAGGATTAAGGTAAGCGTAGTGAGGAAGAGACTGAGGATGAGCAAACGCATGATAGCGAAAGGCCTAGTGGGGAAATAATGATATATATATAATTTGATGAGAAAGATGAAAAAGCCTTTCTCATCTCATTTGACAAGGTGGCACAACAAGTGAAGTGACCAGTGACAATGTGAGTTTTGTTGATCAAAACAACGTGCGTAGGTTGAGGTAGTGAGGCAATTGTATCACTACCAGAGGAGGTATCTGGGGCGTATGACGAGGTAAAGAAAGCCATTTTAAGTGCATCTGATCTTTTTCCAGAATACTACAGACAGCATTTTCGGAAAATAACGTGGGAAACTCGTGAAACGTACAATAAGTTTGAAAGAATCAAACAAAGTAATTTTGATCCGCGGATAAGGTCATTAAAAATGGAGCAAACCTTTGACGCTCCCAGAGAGGCGATTATTTTGGAGGAGTTCAAAAATTCACTTCCTGAGATAGTAAGAACTCAAGGAAAATCAGAGAAACTGCAAGATTAGCAGCTGAAATGACTTAGAATTCTGCGTGTGTTTATAAGGCAAAGTTTGGCTTACAACATCAATTTCAATCCATGAGAGATATAAATTGAGGAAAAGATAACCTTCACGTGTTAAGGGAATGGATGTGCGTTTGCTCGTTGAGTTGGAAGGGTCGCTTTCAGATGTTTCGTCACCATACCAGTTAACACCATCAGTGAGCCTTCGGTGAAGCGCTGGTGTTATGACCCACTTCCAATATATGTTTATAGGTTTTTAAGTGTTGTTGGTGATTTCATTTCTGGTTCATTTTTTTCAGAGGGTGGTAGACGGGATCCAAATGGACGTGTTTGTTCATACAATTGTATTTGGAATGCCATACTTCTCGGAATTCTTGTGCGTGTCCCTGTTTGGCTTGTCCTAAGGTGGATGTGTTGTGCCAGTCAAACCCGTGTCCTTCCTCGTCTGTAAGTCAGGATAGTGAGTCATGTATTTTTGTAACTAGTTGATATTCATGCATCCTGGTGGCTAGTGTTCTGCCTGTTAGGCCAATGTAGTGTTTGTTACAGTTCTTGTAACTTATTTTGTAAAGAACGTTCGTTTTACTTGTTGCATGTATGGGGTCTTATAAGTTCATTAGCTGTTGTTCAAGTGTGTTGGTGCGTTTGTGGGCTACCATGATGCTAAGAGGTCTGAGTAACCTGGCAGTCATTTCAGAGTTGTCTTTGATGTAGGTTAAATGAGTAAGGGTTTCTGGGCGTGTTTTGTCTGCTTGTTTAGGTTTGTTGCTGAGAAACGTGCGGACTGTGTTTATTAGGTATGCATTCTTCTTAAAAATGGCGTGTAACTGATTTTCTTCTGCTTTTCGTAGTTCGTCGGTGCTGCAATGTGTGGTGGCTCGTTGAAATAATCCCCTAATGCAAATTCATTTGTGGGTGTTGAATGTTTGTTTCTGTAGAACATTATTTGGGCCATATATGTTGTTTTCCGATAGCCGCTGGTCTGAATTTCCCCACTGACCGTTCGCTCTACTGTGACATCTAGGAATGCTAGTTTGTTGCTGTTTTCTTCCTGTTTTGTGAATTGTATGCCAGTAAATAGGTTACTGATGGTTTTGAAAGTTTCCTCTAATATGTTTTGTTTATTGATGACAAAGATGCCATCCACATAGTAGAAACAATGTTTGGGTTGGATAGCTGAGAGAGCTGCCTGTTCGAGTCTCTGCATTACTGTTTCTGCTAGAAACCCTGATATCGGTAATCCCATGTGTGTTCCGTTGATTTCCTTGTACATCGTGTTATTGAAAGTGTGTGGCGAGGCTTAGTCCACTCGTTTGAAGATTTCTTCGCTGATGAAATTGGCGGTGTCTGGTGTGTTTGTGTCTTTGGTTCTTCTAACAGAAGAGTCAGTGGTTCTTTGGCCAGGTGATGTTGATGGATGTGCACAAAGCTGTCACCTCAAAGGAGACCGTTATTTCAACCTCTTCTACCTCGGTGTCTTTGATTCTGTCCAGGACGGTATCGTACATGCCTGGAAAAGTTCAGCTGGTTCTTGTGCACCAGTAAAAAATGTGTTTGTATTTTAGCTTGAGAGTTTATTACCCCTAAATATCATGCATGCCTGGTAATTGGAAAACCACCAGTCGAAACAAAACCTTCAGATTTAATGCCTATTCTTGCATTTTACGAACCTTTCCCAAGAGTCTTAATTGATTGCGTAGAACAATAATGACTCAGTCCACAAGATGTCAGAGGGCATTCCATTATGCAAGATGACAATACAAAGATTGTGGAAGAGTTACTCAATGTTTTCACTCAACATAGATTATCCACAGATATACAGTCAGATCAGGGTCAAACCTTGGATCAAAATTATTCAGGAGTTAAGGGCAATTTAGGCATAACACAATTGAAATCCACTGCCTATCATCCAGAGGTGCAGGGAGAGCTAGAGACATGACAGCAGAAATTAAATTCCATGTTGAGGGCTTATAGTCAAGACTTCCAATAGTATTGGGATAAAGGAATGCCCTTTGTACTCTATGCCATCAGAGATGCATCAAAGGAATCGACCAAAATCAGTCCATGGAAATTAGTTTTTGAGCATGAAGTGAGAGGACCGCTAAAAGTCATTACGGAGGAATTGATGAGTCAGAATTCAGAGATCAATACTTGGACTACTTGCCACATTTTAGCGAACGGTTAAGTAGAGCGAGGAGGTTGTTCAGACAGTGTTCAAAAGCGTCACAACATAAAGTATCACAAGATACAATGCAAGACGAAGCAGACAAGACATCAAAAGCTCACAACTTTGCTCTGGGAGATAATGTTTTAGTGTTACTTCTGTGATAGGTGAATCACCAAAAGCAAGATTTAACGGGCATTCCCAAGTAGAAAGGAGGTTGGGTGACGTGACAGTTTGATAAGGGCTTCAGACAGAAAAACATAGAGTATGCCATGTGGATAATCTCAACGGGAATTTTGACAGGGAAGGAAAGGAAAGGGAGACTGTGTTATCGGTTGCAACATCGAGCAAAGAACCAAGTTTACAGAATTCTGAATTGGACATTCCTCAAGTTAAATTGGACAATGAGGAAGTTGTCAAAATTGGGATAAATAATGAAGTTACCTTCTAGACGAAAATCGAAATGACCTGGAAGACGTACAGAGATTGTATGGGGAGTTAGTGAAATAAGCTGGGAAATATTAACCAAATTATGCATGATGCAGCTAAACCAAATGCTGTTCCGATTTAGCAACGTCCTTATAGGCATAATCATCTAAATTTGGCATAGATTGAAAAGGAAATTGAACGCATACTCCAAGACAACATAGTCAAAGTGAGTAACATTGACTGGAGCTCACCACAGTAATGGTGCCAAAACCACATGGTGCTCAACGGTAATGTATGGACTAATAGAAAGTCAATGCATTTACGAAGTCTGATGCATTTCCACTTCCATGTTTGGAAGACTGTGCTAAACCAGTTGGACAAACAGCTTCGAATACTAAGTTGAACTTGCCCAGACGATACTGGCAGATACCTTTGACAAAAGGAGTGAAGACAATCTCGGCTTTCATAACGCCAAATGGAGTGTATTAGAACATAAATCAGAGAACTTAGAAGAGTACAGCACAGAACAGGCCCTTCGGCCCACGGTGCTGTGCCGACGATTATTCCTAATCTAAAATAAAATTAACTAACCTACGCACCCCTCAATGCACTGCTGTCCATCTGCAAGTCCAGCAGTGTCTTAACTGCCCCTGGAAATCCATTCCGTGCATTCCAACTCTCTGCGTCAACAACACACCTCTAACGTCTCCTCCATAACATACTCATAATATATTAACAATATGACCCCTCATACCAGTCAATCCTGCCCTGGGAAAAGTCTCTGTCGGTTGATGCAATCCATTCTTCATGGTGTGTTGTTGACGCAGAGAGTTGGAATGCACGGAATCCATTCCCCTCATTTCCTTGTCTACGTCGACCAGGTGACCTCTCTTCTTCCTTCTCTCCAGAGAGAAATGTAGGAGCTTAGTCACCCGATCCAATTGGGTGGCAACTTTGAAACTTCTATGCACTTGAACACCAACATCCCTCTGTTCCTCCACACTGCCAAGAATCCTGTCTTTAATCCTATATTCAGCACTAAAGTTTGACCTTCCAAATTGCATCACTTCGCATTTATCCAGGTTGAACTGCATCTGCCATTTCTCAGCCAAGATCTCCATCCTGATCATGTAGTGCTGCAATCTGCAGTAGCCCTCGATACTATCAACGGCACCTCCAACCGTTGTGTCATCGGCGAAATTACTAACCCACTCCTTGACTTCCTCACCCAAGTCATTTAAGCAAACTACAAAGAGCAGAGGCCCAAAAACAGAGCGCAAAGGGACACCACTCACCACTGAACTCCAGGCAGAATACTTTCCAACTACAATCACTCTCTATGTTCTGTCAGCCATCCTTCTGTCTGAATTCAGACAGCCAAATCTCCCTGTATCCCATACCTCCTGATTTTATGAATGAACCTACTACGGGGGACCTTATCAAATGCCTTGCTGAAGTCCATATACACCACATCCGCTGTGCAACCTTCGTCATCCGGTCTTATCACCTCCTCAAAGAACTCAATAAGATGTGTGAGGCATGACCTGCCCCTGACAAAGCCATGCTGACTGCCTTTAACCACGCTATGCTTTTCCAAATAGTCATAAATCCTACCGCTCAGAATTATTTCCAAAACCTTGCAGACCACAGTTGTAAGACTGACTGTTCCGTAATTGCCAGGGATTTCCCTGCTCCCCTTCTTGAAACAAGGAACAACATTCGCGTCCCTCCATGGAGAGGGAGGAAGCAAAGATCTTCTCCAGCGGTTAGCAGCCTCCTTTCTCAATTCCCGGAGCAATTCAGGATGAACATGGTCTGGACTGGGGACTGATCAACCATAATGTTGGCCGAAATGTTCAATACATCAACTTCCTCAATGTCCAAAATCACACAACACCAGGCTATAATCCAACAGGTTTAATTGGAAGCACACTAGCTTTCGGAGCATCGCTCCTTACTATCGACTCCAAATCATTCTTCAATGTCTATCTGTTCAAGCCTGTTTCCTACCTCCTCAAAGTTGTCATTCACAACAAGGTCCCTTTCCTTGGTGAATACCGGAGCAACAAAATTCATTTAGGGCTTCCACCATCTGCTCAGACTCCATGCACAGGTTCCCTACGCTATTACTGACCGGCCGTACCTTCTCCCTGATCATTCTCTTATACCTCACGGATGAGTAAAATGCCTTTGGGTTCTCCCTAATCCTTCCTGCCAAACCTTTTTCGTGCCCCCTTCTGGCTCTCCTCAGTCCATTTCTGAGCTCCTTTCTAGCAAGCCTGTAATCTTCTCAAGCTGTGCTAGATCCTTGCTTCCTCAACCTTACATAAGCTGCATTCTTTCATTCTCCTTGAACAGTCTCCACATGTCTGTTGTGCCCTTTCTGTGGAACAATTGCTCCCAATTTGTACTTTCCAACTCTGGTCTGATCGCGTCATAATTTCCTTTTGCCCACTTAAATATCTTCCCTTCGTAGCTGCTCCATTCACTTTCCAAGGCTATGGTAAACACAAGGCATTTGTCGTCACTGTCACCAGAGTGTTCTCCCACCGTGAAATCTGACACCTGTCCTGGATCATTGCCAAGCATCAAATCGAAAATAGCGCCTCTCCTCGTCGGTCTGCCTATATAGCGAGTAACGAAACTCTCCTGCACACACCTGGCAAAAACGGCTCCATCCAATCCATCTGCACTAAGGAGATACCAGTCAATATTCACAAAATTGAATTCACCCGTAATAACAACCATGCTACATTTGCATTTTTTCCAAAGCCTGCTGGCCGATGAGTTCTTCAATCTCCCTACTGTTATTAGGGAGTCTGTAGAAAACCCCCAATGAAGTGGCTGCTCCCTTGCTGTTCCTAACATACACCAATACTGACTCAGTAGACAAACCTTCCTCAAAAACGTTCGGTTCTGTCGCTCTGATGTACTCTGATTCGCAATGCAACACCCCCTCCTGTTTCCACTCTCCCTGGTCTTTGAAAACGTTCTTAACCCTGGAACATCTCGCAACCATTCCTGCTCCTGTGAAACCCATGTCTCCGTTGTAGCTACAACCCCATAGTCTCAAATACTGCTCCATGCTCGAAGTTCATCACTCTTATTTCTGACACTCCTTGCGTTAAAGCAGACACATTTTCACCAATCCTTTTGTTTCATTAGATGAATAACTTTTCTGATAGATTCACTCCATCCTATCACTGCCCCATATCTAACTGCCCCCTTCTCAAAGATTTGACTCTGGTTCCCAACTCCCTGCCAAACTAGTTTAAACCCTTCCGAATCACACGACCAAAATAGTTGAAAGTTGTGCTGTTTACAATTAAAAATGTGTTAGCCACATTTCAAAGAGCAAACAATAAGGTCCTTTCCGGATTACCCAATTGCCTAGTAAATATTGATGACGTAGTGATCTTTAGACACAAGTGGAAGGAACATTTGCAACAGCTATCAGACTTGTTTGATCGATTACAGAAGTCAGGCATGGTGATAAACCTGGATAAAAGTGAATTTACTAAAGGCCAAGTGCCTTCCTGGTCTTAGTTATTGGACATGGACAAATGACCCCAAGAGATGCAAAAACCAACGTTATTGGTGAGGCTCACATACCATCGATGAAAAGTACTATAATTCCTGCGATTGAATGGATTTTATCAGAAATGTTAGAATGTGACTGCTGCACTCACTGAATTTGTAAAGAAAGGCAAAACGTTTCACTTGTGTGCAAACTGTAAGAAGGCATTTGACAGCCTGAAAGCTGTGTTAACCACTGCTCCAGTATTAGCCACATGTAATTTTGCAAAGCCATTCAAGGTGGCTATCAAACACACACACGCGCACGCGCACACACACACAAAGAAAGATACACAAACACTCAAACACACACACACATAAATACAGAGACTCATACATCCACACGCACACCGATCGATACACACAGAGATAGAAACAGACAGTGACACACTCACAGACACACATAGAGGCACACACAGAGAAACACAACGCAGACACACATATACAAATGTGCACATAGACACACACACACCGACACACAAACACACAGACACACACACACACGCATACACAGACAAACATACATCAACACACACATGCACGTAATATGTTGCCACAGAGAAGATTGTTGTTATACGGTGTGCCCTCAGAGTGGAACACATTCATGTGCGGAAATGTAGGTAGTTCCTCTGCAAAGTGGAAATGAAGTATCATTGGGCAGTATTCCTGGCACACACTATACATATTAAAGAGCATTTCCATCGCAATTTGTTATGAAGTTGTAGGTGTGTACTAAACATTTATTAGAATGTGAAACCTGGCAAGGACTTAACAAGATCAGAGTGTGCTGAAAAAAATTCAACATGTAACATTTGGCTGAAACAAATGTCTGATCTGAGTAGCCATGATGTACATCAAATTCGAACTTGGCCAATTTGGTTTAAGTTATGCCCAAGGATATCGAAATCCAATCAAATTTGAATTTTAATGTGTTATCGACATCAAGGTAATGAGACGGTCCATTTGTTGGGGTATAAAACTGGGATATTTTGAACAGTTAGCTAGAGCAGCAAAAAGCACAAACGAACAGAGACTGCCCACAGAATCGCTCTCTAAATGGTATTTGTTCATGTGAAATTTGTGTAGCAGAAAACTGAAGAAAAGAACTAAAAAGATCCTGCAAAGGAGAATCGACATGGTTGGCTGGTTTTGAATCTTATTTTTGCTCATCTTAATCGAGATTTTTATCGCAACAGTACATTGTTGTAGAGTGGGAGGTAGATAAATTGCTCAGACAAAAGAGGATTTACAATTAGAAAGTTGTTGTAACATGTTGTCTTGTATTTTGAAGTTAACAAATGAATTGTGAAAGATTTTCCATTAAGTAGTGGGATTTGGTACTTCTTTGTCAATCATACCTTTCTCGTTTACTAGGCAAGGTGAGCTTTTCTATGTGTCTGGTTAAAATTAACACAAGGGTTTACCCCAAGTCGTAACCGTTTGGAGGCTCAGGTCCGTGGTTTGGACAGATTGAGTTTGAGAATTGGACGGATTTGAATAGATTTGGCTATCAAGAAAAGCCCAGTAGATTTACATTCTTGCAGTTTCGTGTCCTAGATCTTTAATAAAACATATCTGAGACAATTTGATTAATTTCGGTGACTTGTGGTTGGTTAACTTAAATGAGAGAAAAATGGCTCTTAATATGGCTTTGAAGAAGATTCCCAAATTTGACAAGAATTACTCTTAGAATTACCAAACAGGTTAGAATTGGATATAACGAAGGACAAAAGTAATGCTGATGCTGGAATGCAATTACTCAATCACTTATGTGTGTCAGAGAAAGGACAAGTGCAGTAGAGTTAGATAAACATCAATTACATTTGAGGAAAATGGAGTTAGAAGAAAGTCAACGAGAGAGGAAAGAGAAAGATTGAGAGAAAGAGACAGAGAGTAAAAAAGAGAGAGGAAGTTCTTAGCTGAGCAAAAAGAGAGAATTTGAACTTGAGAAGTTGCGACTTAGTCAGCAAAACCTAGTTAACAGGCTGGAGCTTCAAAGAGAAGGTAGTGATACATATAACTATTTCAAAACTCTGCCACTTTTAATGAGAAAGGTATCAAAGTCTTCTTTATTTCATTTGAAAATTTGCTCGGAACGTGGAGCGGTACAAAGACTTGTTTGCAATGCTAGTTCTGAGCAAACTGGTTGGCAGAGCTAGTGAGGTATTTGCCGCGCTGTCAGATGAAGCATCAAGAGATGAGGAAGAGAGGAAGAGGTCAAATAGGCTATTTTACTTGCTTATGCATTGGTACCGGAAGCGTATAGACAGCTGTTCAGAAACATAAAAAGGAATCAGGTCAGACATATGTTGAGTTCGAATGAATTAAACAGAGCCATTTTGTAGATTGGTGCGGGCCTTAAAATACATAAGACCTATGAGGCTTTTCGAGAGATTATTCTGCTGGAGGAGTTTAAATATCATTTCAAGAGATGATAAGACTTCACGTGGATGAACAAAAAGTTCAGGAAATGAAAAGGGAAGCAGAGTTAACGGATGAATACACATTGGTACACAAGATCAGCTTCTGGCAAGAATTTTATCCTGCAAGGGATAGAAATTGGAAGAAGGGGAGATCCCATACAACAAAACAAAGAGTAGAGATAATTAGTAATTGTTCATCACTGGTTAAGAAAGAAGCTCAAGAGGGTAAAAAGGAGGTCTAAGGCCTCCAGTGTCTTTATTGTAATATAATAGAACAGAGCAAATTACAGTGCTGATCATTAAAGAAAGACGCTGCGGGAAAATATGTGGTAAAATAGGCTAAGCCAATGGCATTAGTGAAAGTAGTAAAGGATACCCCAAGAAAGGTTGAAGATATGCAGGAGAGTGCACAGCCTCGGTAGGTGCTGGGCGTGGAGTTAGTGCCTGATCTGAAAAAAAATTCACCCCTGTAGGTAAAGTTTACTCAGAAAGAACAGGGGGAGATGAACAAGAAGTTATAATTTTGAGACATATAGGATCTAACCAGTCTCTCATAGAAAGATATGAACAAATTTGCACTCTTTCTGATTTGTTAACTAAAAGAGTGTTAATTTGTGGGATGGTTGGACAGAAATTTCGCTTTCCCCAATGTAAGATCAGGTTGAAGTGCCAACTCAAGAGTGGGGAAGTAACAGTGAAGTGATTGACAGAATGACACTTCCAGGAATCCTGTTAGTTCTTAGCAATGATTTAGCAGCGTCCAAGGTGGCAGTGACACCCCTTGTTGTGAAGAAGCCGAAGGAAGACTAGGAAACTGAGGAGTTCAAAGAAAAATACTCTGGTATTTTCCCAGACAATGTGGCAACTATATCCCAGGATCACAAAGCACAGCACGAATCGAAAATTACAGAAAAATACGAAGGAGTCGACTTTCAGATAGCGGACATCCGGTGGACACAATGGTACAGGAAAAGCCTGAACAGGCAGAGGTTCAGAGAGAAGTATTTTCCAGTGCGAGCAGCAGCGTAGGTAAGACCGTTTGGTTTTAAATGTACTTACCGGTAGCGGGCAGCTGTGTTTTTTTTTCTCTTTCACTCTCTCTTCACAGAAAGAGCGGGAGCACCAGGGGGAAGTGACGACGACCAGAGGAGCAGCCGGGAAGGAAAGCGGTGAGTATTTATACTCACCCTTCGAAGCCATCGGTCATTTCTGTATTCTTCTATGTTCTATGTTCTATTTATTCCTGAAAGGCGACAGGGATTGCAACAGCAAGACAAGACAACAAAAAACATACATGTTGAGGCGTACTCCGAAAAGGAGGCAGAGGATAGTTCTGAGGGTTACTATCTGAAAGATAGGATCCTAAAACGAAAATGGAGAATGCTGGCAGGTTATGCATTTTCTATAACTCGCAACGTCTAGTTACTTACTCTTACAAGTAATCATGTCGGCAAAAAGGTTTAATAATTCCTAAAACAGCCCAGCAGAGTGTGGTATTTTATCACTTTAAACAAACGGGGGGCAGACAGAGGGAGAGGGGAGGAGATCCATTTTGATCCCCATTTCAATTACTCAAACCCAAACCAAAAGTGTTCCAACTGCACGGAGATGCAGAAAAACAGATTCAAACGTGCATACACACACAGATTCTGAAACACACATAACATGCACAGAGGGATAGCCAAATACAGAAGTCACACAGAGACAAATATAGGCACACAGAAATAGACAAACATAGACAGCAATATACAGATACATACTTGAACACACAAATGCACATGGAGTCATAGAGTAATCGAGGAGGTTTAGAGACAGATCTATCAGCCCATACAGTCCATTCTGACCATAATCCCAAATGAAACAAGTTCCAACTGCCTGCGTTTGCCTCATATTTTGCCAAACCTTCTCTAATCCATTTACTTAATCAAATGTCTTTTAAACGCAGTAAATTTACCCACATCCATCACTTCCTCAGGAAGTTTATTCCAGATGCGAACCACATGCTGTGTAAAACAATGCCCCCTCCTATGTCCTCATCAGGCATACCCGAGAATTCTATGGGAAGCTAGGGAAGTGATTGAGATATTTGCATCATCGATAGTCACAGCTAAAGTTCTAGAAGAATGGGGGTTAGTTGCTGTTGAGACATTATTAAAAAAGCTGGGAAGGAAAAGCCAGGGAACAGTAGACATCAAAGTGGGCAAATTGTTGATGAAATCCTGAGTGACAAGATTGAGATGCATTTGGATTAGGGATAGAGAAATTGCTTTTTGCGTTGTGATCGTGTCTCACTAACTTGATTAATTTATTTGAAGAAGTAACAAAGAGGATTGATGAAGGCAGAGTGGTGCACGTGATCTATATGAACTTCAGTTAGGCATTTGACAAGGTTCCTCATGGCTGACTGGTTATCAAGGTTAGAACACATAGAATACAGGGAGAACTAGCCATTTGGTTACAGGACTGGCCCAAAGGTGGAAGACGGAGTGTGTGTTAGAGGGTTGCTTTTCGGACTGGAGATCTGAACCAGTGGTGTGCCATAAGAATTGGTGCTAGGTACGCTGATTTTCATAATTTATATAAATGATTACAACTGGATCTTGCTCAGTTGGGCCAGTGGACCTAGGGGTGGCTGTTGGAGTGTAATTTAGATAAATGTGAGCTGTTCCATTTTGAAAACGCATATTTGGGCAGGACTTGTACACTTGATAGTAAGGTTCTGGGGAGTGTTACTGAAAAAAGAGACCTTAGTTTCATAGTTCCTTGAAAGTGGAGTTGCAGGTAGATAGAATAGTGATAAAGGTATTTGATATGCGTGCCTTTATTGGTCAGTGTATTGAGTATATAGAATCATAGAGATGTACAGCACGGCAACAGACCCTTCAGTCCAACTCGTCCATGTCAACGAGATATCCCAACCCAATCTAGTGCGTCCTGCCAACACCTGGCCCATATCCCTCCAAACACTTACTGTTCATATACCTTTTAAATATTGCAATTGCACCAGCCTGCACCACTTCCTCTGGCAGCTTATTCCATAAACGTACCACCCTCTGGGTGAACTGGGAAGTCGGATTGCGGCTATATAGGACATTGGTTAGGCCATTTTTAGAATAACGTGCACAATTCCGGTCTCCCTCCTTTCGGAAAGATGTTGTGAAAATTGAAAGGGTTCAGAAGAGATTTACAAAGATTTTACAAAGTTGGTGGGCTTGAGCTACAGGAAGAGCTTTTATATTTTGAGGCTATTTTCCCTGGAGCGGCAGAGACTGAGAGGTGATCCTACAGTTTTAAAAAATCAGGAGTGACATGGAGACGATGAATAGCCGAGATCTTTTCCCCAGGGTAGCACATTCCAAACTTGGCTTAGGTTAAAGCTGAGAGAGGAAAGACTTAAACGGGATATAACGGGCAACATTTTCGCACAGAGAGTGGTAAGTGTGTAACGAGCTGTCAGAGGATTTGGTGGTGGCGGGTACATCTACAGCGTTTAAAATGCATCTGGAAGGGCCCATGAATAGTAAGTGTTTTGAGAGATATGAGCTAAGTTCTGGCAATGGGACTTGATTAATTTTGGGTATCTGGTCTGCAGAGACGATTTGGACCAAAGGGTCTATTGCTATGACGTGATGACTTCTTAAAAACTTTCTCCTCTCATCTTAAAACTATTCGCCTCGTTTTAAAATCCCCGACACCAGAGAAAAGACACCCGCCATTAAACGTTATCTATATCATTCGTTGATAGATAAACCTCTATAAGATCACCTCTCAATCTCCTAAGCTCCAGTGAAAACACCTCCCAGCCTATCCAGCCTCTTCTTAAACCTAAAACACTCCATTCCTGGCAACATCGTGGTAAGTCTCTTCTGAACCATCTTCATCCTAATAAAATCCTCTATATAACAGGGCGACGGGAATGCACACAGAATCCAGGAGAGACCTCACGAATGTCCTGTAAAACCTGAACATAAAGTCTCACCTCCTGTACTCAAATATCTGAGCAATGAAGGCAGGCAAGCCAAGTACTTTCTTAACCACCCTGTCTACACGTGACACAAACGTCAAAGAATTATACCTGAACCCCTATGTCTCTCTGTTCTACAACACTACCAATGTCCTGACATTTAGTTGTATATGTCCTCTCCTTTTTTGTATTACCAAAGTGCATTACCTTGCATTTATCCAAACTAAACTCGATCTGATATTCTACAGACCACCGAGTGATATTACTGGGGAGAAGAGGCTGGAAAGTAATCAGCAGCTTTGTATCAGTTAGTGGTTTTTAGAAGAGGGCAGTCACATGTTAGAGGCAGGACATACTGATCAGCGTTTCAGGCCAGGAAGTATGCTCTTTCTTCGTTTCTGGTGTTCAGTAATATTATCTAATCGAGATCCTTCAAAGTATGCAAAGTGTATCTACAGAATTTCTTTCCCGAATAGTGCAGACTACAGATCATTGCTGGTTAAGTTCGAACTCATAACAAAGCAATTAAGGATGGTCATAGTTTACCTTGAAGGCAGTTCACATGCACTCAACATCCTACAGTTGAGACAAACTGTTTGCATCATTTAACAATGCATTTCTTTTAACTGTATTTCAGTAAAATAAACCAGATTTTAATGAATCCATGCCGAACCGAAAGCTGGCATTTAATGTATGACGATATTCTGGGCATGGTTTAGGCTTTGTATAATGGATAATGCCCCTGCCTCTAACCCAAAGCTCTGGGTTTCATTTCAATATCTGAACTAGTGTGGTAGTGTCCCTAGCTCTGGACTAGAATGTCTGGATCCATGTCCTGCCTGTTGTAGCGGTGTGTCACAGCATGTCAAAACAGGCCGATGAAGATACTCACAGGAGGATAATGTCGCACCTTTAGGGGCAATTGCTGTGTAGTGATAGTGTCCCCACCACTGGGCACAAAGGTGTAGTTTCAAATCCCACAGATATGTTTCATAATATGTCTAATTTTAAAATTGTTCCTTTGATGAAAAATGAAGAGGTGTCAGTACTTAATTTCAGAGTTTAAGTCCAGGATGACTGAACACACAGCCATTTGTACTCATTCGAGTCAAACTTGACCTTCCCGAGGATTATAAAATTATGAGAGGTATGGATAGGGTGAATAACAAACGTCTTTCCCAGCGTAAGAGAGTCTAAAAACGAGGGCGTTTGTTTAGGGTGAGTGGGAAAAGATTTAAAAAGGTTATAAGGGGCAACTTGGTTACTGAGAAAGAAGTGCATGTACAGAATGAACTGCCAGAGGAATTGGAGGAGGCTGGTACAATTGCAAAATTTAAAAGGCATCTGGATAGGTATATGTGTAGGAATGGTTTAGAAGGATATGGGTCATATGCTGGCAAATGAGGCCAGGTTAATTTAGGAAATCTGTTTGGCATCTCTCAGTTGGACAAAAGGATTTGTTTCCATGTCGTACAGCTCTAAGGCTCATTAAGCTAATTAATCATAGTCTCTTTGTAATCTTCACTGTCCACTTCATAGCCGATTGTGCTGTCATCCACAAAATGACGAACCTTGCCTTTCATATTCACATCTCAGTCATTTGCAAAAATGACAAACGAAAATGGACCCAGTGCAGATCCCTGTGGAACGCCACTGTTTACAGGCGTCCAGTTAGAAATACAACACTGCTCGAAAACCATGTCGCCTTCCAATAGGCAATAAAACACACACACACGCACACGCACGCATACGCATACGCAGGCACACACGCACACGCACGCACACGCAGGCACGCACACACACACACACACACATTAGCGTCTTTAGGACAGCGCCAGATACGTTCTGATTAATCGTGATATCAAGGCTTAGCGTGAGAATGCATCAGAATTGGGTTGAAAAACATGTCGGCCATGATCAAACAGCACAGTGGACTCGATTGGCCAAATGGCTTGATTCTGCTCTAATTTTATACACTATGATATGTGTGCATTTGTCTGTGGGGATTCAGTTTAGCTCAGTTGGCTGCATTGTTGGTTTACAGAACTGTATGATGCCAACATTGTGGGTTCACTTCTCATCGCTGGTTTGAGGTTATCATGAAGAACTCTTCTTCTCAATGTCTTCGCTCACCTGACGTATGTGATCCTCTGGTTAAATCGCCACCAATCACTTCAATCGCGAATGAAAAGAGCATACTGACGCAACAATATTTGCTTGTGTTCCTTCTTAATTTTAGAAATATCAACGTGCATATTTTTAATTTTCATATTGTATGGCATTCATCTTTCCATCATAGTTTGAGTAACATTCTTTTAGTCATGAACTTATTATTTTAGCAGGTTGAGGAAACCTACCTGACTTGTTCATAACACGACTCTGACCCAATTTGAGGTTTAAATCATTGGCTGTATCACCAATCAGGTTAAATGTAAAACTTGCTGTGACCAACGGAAGAATGAGACTAGTAAAGGAAATAATGATCCGAACTCCAAGGAAACTATAGACCAGTGAGCATGACATCAGTGGTGCGTAAGGTGTTGGAAGGGATTCTAAGGGATAGCCAATTGCATGCATTTATAAAAGCAAGGACTGATTGGGGATAGTCAACATGAATTCATGCATGGGAAATCGTGTCTCGTTGTCTTGATTGACTTGAAGAGGTGACAAAAAAGATTCATGAAGGTAGTGTGGTAGATGTTGTCCATATGGACTTAAGCAAGGTCTTAGAGAAGGCTCTGCATGGTCGATAATTTAATACATTTAGGTCACATGTGAAGCAGGACGAATCAGCCAATTGAATGCAAAATCTGATTGAAGGTAGAACACAGAGGGTAGCAGAGTATTGCTTTTCAGACAGGAGACCTGCGACCAGTTGTGTGCAGGAAGGATCAGTGCCGAGTCCAGTGCATTTCATCATTCCTATAAATTATTTAGATGTGACCATATGGGTCATGGTTCGTAAGTTGCAGATGACACGAAAATTATTGGTGTCGTGTGTAGGGTAGAAGATTATCCCAGAATACAATGACACTTCGATCGGAGGGGGCAATGAGTTGAGGTCTGGTAAATAGAGTTTAATTTCGATAAATATGAGGTGCTGCATTTTGGAAAGGCAAATCAGGACAGGGCATATACACTCGATGTTAATGTCCTGGAAAAAGTTGCTGATAAAAAGAGAAAAAGGGATGCAGGTGCAAATCTCTTAAAAGTGGACAGAATAGTGAAGAAGGTGAATGGCATGTTTGCTTTCATTGGTCAAAGTGTTGAGTATCGGAGTTCGGATGTTATGTTGAGGCTATACAGGATGGTTGTGAGGCCATTATTGGAATACTGTGTTCAAATTGATTCAGCCTGCTATGAGAGTGATATTTTTTAACTTGTAATGGTTCAGTAAAGATTTAGAAGGATGTTGCCAGGGTTGGAGAGTTTGAGTTACAGGGCGAGGCTGAATAGGGTGGGGTCGTTTTCCTTGAAGCATCAGAGGCTGAAGCGTGACCTTATAGAGGTTTATAAATCATGAGGTTCATAGATAGTGTGAATAGCCAAGGTCTTTTCCCCAGGATAGGTCAGTCGAAAATAGAGGGCATAGGTTTAATGTGAGAGGTGAAATATTTTACAGGGAACTTGGAAGCAATGTTTTCATGCAAAAGCAGGTGTGCACATGGAATGAACCGCCAGTTGAAGGGGAGAGGCTGACATCTGGACGGGTATATAAATAAGAAGGTTTTAGCGGGAGATTGGCCAAATCCTGGCAAATCAGATTCAATCAGTTTGGGATGACATATCAGCCTGGACATCTTTCCATGCTGTATGGCTCTGTATGATGGACGAGGAGCAAATCTAAACGGGCTTTTCGACGGGAGGATCTCTTTCCCAGAGGTTTATCGTACCTTATATTCACATTTATTCTATGCTGAGTTAGTTAAATATTTGACAGTGAAGTGAATCATGGGAGGCAGACAGGAATGTGGCGCTGAGACCACAACCTGACCAGCCACGATCTTATTTCCTGGTGGAGAAAGCTCAATGTGTCTAATGTCCAACTCCCGCTCCTCAGTCCTATGTTCCAATGTTCCATTCAGACCCTCAATTCTTGTAGACAGGAGCAGTTGGATTCCACTTACTCCCATAACCTGGTGCACAGAAACAGCAGACACCATTCAGGTCCTCAAGACTGTCACACACGGTTTGGGGCGGTGTGGAAAATGTAATTTGAAAACACAAGCTGGGCATTAAAGAGGATCCTGATCTCCCTTTACAGAGCTCTCCTCTGTATGGCGTGCTTCATTTGTTGGCCATGTTGTAGACACAGAACGTCCAGGAAACTAAGACCCACTAACATTCCAATAACAGAATGTGAGAACATCAGAAACAGGAGCATGTCATTCACCCCTACAACCTACATCCCTTCACTCTCATACCCACGCCCCCACAACCAAATCCTCTGTCATGCCCAATTCTTCAGAGTTCTGTACTCTCCGATAAATCAGAATCTGTCTACTCCAGTTTTAAGTACTTTAATGATTTAGCTCCCTGACGCTTTAAGAATGGAGTATTCCTGACATTCCCTGTTCCTACATCATGATCTGATGATCTGAACAAATGTGATGAACACAAGGGCTCACGTACGAATAACCAGCCCAGATATCACACACCTGTTTAACAAATGAATAAGGAAAAAGACAGAAAATTACAAAACTATTAGAAGAAACTCGGTTGAGGGTAAGATCCTGGGATCCATCTTGAAGGATGAGATTTCTGAATACTTGGAAGTGTTTAGTAAAATAGGGCAAAGTCAGCATGGTTTCATCAAGGAGATATCATGCTTGACAAATCTGCTCGAATTCTTTGAGGAAGTAACGAGCAGTTAGACCAAGGAGAGCCAATTTATGTTATCTAACCAGACTTTAAAAGGACCTTTGACAAGTTGCCGCTCAGGAGGCTACTGAGTATGATAAGAGCACATGGTGTCAGAGGAAAGTAGCTATCATCGACAGAAGCTTGGATCTTTGGCAGAAAACAGAGGGTGGTGCTAAAAGAGTCCTTCTCGGGATGGCAGCCCGTGTCAAGTTGTGTTCTGCAAGGCTCAGTGTTGGGACGAAAACTTTCACTTTATATATTCATGATCTATATGAATGAACGAAGGGAATTCTGCCTATGTTTGCAGACGATACAAAGATAGGTAGAGAGGCAGGTAACATTGAGGGGGTGGGGAGGCTGCAGTAGGATTTCGATAGGTTAAGAGATTGGCAAATGGAATACAACATAGGAAATTGTGACGTTATGTACTTTGACAGTAAGAATAGAAGCATGATCTATTTTCTAAATGGGGAGATAAATCGTGAGTCTGAAGTGCAAAGAAACTTCGGAGTTCTCATCGAGGATTCTCTCAATGCAAACTCGCAAGTTGAAACAACAGATAGGAAGGCAAATGCAATGATGGCATTTATTTTGAGAGGACTTGAATAAAAGCAGGAATGTACGTCTGAGGCTCGAGAAGGCTCTGGACAGATGACATTTGGAGTATTGTGCGCTGTTTTGAGCCACAAATTTTAAGAAGTAAGTACTGTCCCTTGGGGAATGTTCAGAGGAGTTTCACGAGAATGGCCCCAGGAATGAAAAGCTTTACATATGAGGAACGTTTGAGGACTCTGGACCTATTTTCGATGGAATTTCGTAGGATGAGGGCATCTTGTCAAAGGCCTTTTGACGTCTGGTTAAATAACATAAACTGGTTCTCCTTGGTCTAACCTGCTCGTTACTTCCTTAAAGAATTCAAGTAGATTTGTCAAGCATGATCTCCATTTGATGAAACCATATAAGTTGAAATTTACATAATACTGAATGGCGTCGACAGAATGAACGTTGGGAAGATGTTTCCATTGGTAGGAGGGACTAGAGCAAGAGGGCGCAGTTTTAGAGTAAATGGGCGATCTTTTCGAACAGATTTAAGGAGATATATCTTCAGCTTTAAGCGGTGAATTTTGGAATTCATTTCCTCAGAACGCTGTTGGGGCTAGGTCAAAGAGTTCATTTAAGATTGAGATAGATAGGTTCTTGATTATACATAGGGGATCAAGGGTTACGGATAGAAAGCGGGAAAATTGGATTGTGAAACCCATCGGACATGATTGAATAGTGGAGCCGAGCTGAAGGGCTGGATGGCCTAATTTCTGCTCCTGAATCTTGTGGTCTTCCGGTCTCGGTCTCAACGAGGCATCTTTTACCTCAGGCAAGATATATCCGTGTTCTTCATGAAGGTCAGAAGCTGTTGGGAATAGTTCTATGTTCTATGTTCTATGTATGGTGGCTGCTGTTGATATGATGGATAACATGACATTCTGTTCAGGATCACACACCAAATGCACTGTATTAATGTGGGGACACTTTATTCAGAAACTAGATCTCTGCCTCTCAATCGCTGTCAGGAGTGGGGGTGGGGTTGGGGTTGGGGTGAATATCTTGAGAGGCACTTACGCTATCCAGACTCATGCATCTGGAATGAAACATAAGACATGGAAATTCTCAACTTATCAGTATCTGTTTAGAATATAGTTAATGATTGTCCAATCCCCTCAATTTTCAAGGCCATCACCTCTTATTCTCCCACAGTGCTACAGATCAATCTTCACTCACTCCTCATGGTACCATCGTCCCAGAGATTAGTCTGGTGAATCACCATTGCACTCTCTCTGTGGCAAGATTATTCCTTACAAAGGAGAGAAACCCTGTCCACAATACCCCAAATACGGCCTCCACAATACTCTCTGGGTTGATAAAGTAAGTCTTTTCCCTCACTTCGGCATCTCCATTAGCTCTCTCCGTTTCTTTCTTATGGCGAAAGAAGTCAATCCATCTCTGTGCACTAGGACTACCATGGAATTCAAAGGTTCCTTACATCTGCATGTCAGCATCAATAAAGCCAGTACCAGTGGTGTCTATGGAGACGAAAATCACTCTCAGGGAGAGATTCGGTGGGAAAGAATCCCCTTGAAATAAGTAATGGTCTCCTAACTGAATGAAAATGAGCTGTAGGAATACAAAGAAAACGTAAAGAAGAACGGAGTTCCCTTTCTATTTGGTCTTATTTGACAGGATGTGTGCGGCCCTGGTCAGGCCATCGTCCTATGCCTATCTTGAACTGAGTGGCTGGTTCAGCTGTGCCACAGGACGGTAAGGAGTAAAACACATTGATGTGGTTTGCAGTCACACGGAGACCTGACCAATTACTTTCTCTAAAGGGCATGAGGCAAGCAGGTGGGCTGTTTTTTTCTTACAAATGATAATGGTTCCATTTAAATGCCACCAATTTCCTTCATGGGATATCAACCGATATCAACTGATTATTATTCAGTGCCTCTAAATTATGAGTCAATGACTTGAACACCATACACTACCTTCCAATCTGACAGATTCTGTAGCGAAAACAAAGTAAACATCTCAAATGCAATTACTTTGTAACAGAAGAATGTTTAGAAGCGATTTGAAACAGATATATCTGGATTTAACAAAAGCATAAAGGATGGCTTATTCAGAAGTTGTTCTGAGGCTGAGGAGGAGACTGGGATATCACGATAGTGGTACTGGACAGGATCGGTGACTTGGGAGGAAATGGTGATCTAAATCCGCTCAGGAGTAAAAGCATCATGCAGCTTCAGAACAGTCTGGTTCTTTTTTGAATGTTAGTGAGCAATTTGTAAATTGCAAATTGTTATTTATAGTTTGGAAAGAATGGAATTTTTTGTTTGGAATTGAAAACGTTGTGATTCACCTTTCGAAAATTTAAGCATCATCGGCAGTAATTTAGTTCAACCCGGTTTAATACACAGATAAAATGACTTACAAGGAACACCAACTACAGCGAGGATGGGATAGTAACCTCCTTGAATAACGATCAGTGTATAATAGATCCGTGCTGCTAACGATATCCGGTGCCGAGAAATCCAGTAAAGACTCGTGGATAAACTCCTGTCCGTTATTGTAACATTCCAGTCCATTGTCCTCAGATTCTGATCCGTTGTTAGAACATTACAATATAATGTTTTCAAATGCTGCTCTCTCCTCTCCCTCTCTCTGGAGATGCTCACCCCTTTTAGTGATGTCGGTGATACTACTGGTAATACTATGGGATAACACATTGAACCAAGTCCCTAATTAATAGAAGAGGCAAATCCTTCAGTGACACATTTAGGATCCATGGAGACTGACATTAATCACAGTCACTGAATAATTAGATCCAGTTAACCCTTCCAGTTCAATAATGTTTTATTAACGTTAGAAATAATGGTTAAAATGTAGGCATTCTGGATGAGCTGTGTGTGTGAGGATGATTGAGGGAAGGAATGTTGGAGATGCTACATCAATTGTGTGCAATCATTCAATCTGCCTTGGATGTGAGAGTAATGCCAGAGGATTGTTGGAATATAAACACGCTTCTCTGTTCGGAAATTGAGAACTAAATCTTGTAACTACTGATCAGGCATTTTAGAGTCATAGAGTCATAGAGATGTACAGCATGGAAACAGACCGTTCAGTCCAACACGTCCACGCCGACCAGATATCCCAACCCAATCTAGTCCCACCTGCCAGCACCCGGCCCATATCCCTCCAAACCCTTCCTATTCATATACCCATCCAAATGCCTCTTAAATGTTGCAATTGTACCAGACTTCACCACTTCCTCTGGCAGCTCATTCCATACACGTACCACCCTCTGCGTGAAAAAGTTGTCCCTTAGGTCTCTTTTATATCTTTCCCCTCTCACCCTAAACCTATGCCCGCTAGTTCTGGACTCCCCCACCCCAGGGAAAAGACTTTGCGTATTTATCCTATTCATGGCCCTCATAATTTTGTAAACCTCTATAAAGTCACCCTTCAGCCTCCGACGCTCCAGAGAAAACAGCCTCAGGCTGTTCAGCTTCTCCCCGTAGCTCAGACCTTCCAATACTGGCAACATCCTTGCAAATCTTTTCTGAACCCTATAAAGTACCACAACATCTTTCCGATAGGAAGGAGACCAGAATTGCACGCAATATTCCAACTGTGGCCTAACCAATGTCCTGTACAGCCGCAACATGACCTCCCAAATCCTGTACTCAATTTAATATTAGTAAAACATTGAGAGAACTTTCATAGTCCATCATCTGACGGGAAAATATGCCGATGACAACGGAGGGTTGTAAGAGACAAACGGCATGGGTATGTTAACAGAGAATTGTACATGCCAAATGCAATTCACGTTGTTATTCCAGGATCAGAGAGGGCAGATTAGGGTCGTGTTGAAGTTATCAATGCTGATAAAATGTGATTAAGTATCATTTAATGAAATTTAATTACAGTGTGATTATGACATTGGGCAAGACAGAGAAAACAGGCAGAATTAGGATCATGGTTGTTCAGAAAGTCGTGAAGAACAATGGTCTTCCCCAGTCATCAGTTTTGGAACGTTATTCTTTGTACCTCGTATAAAGAGCAGATCCAAGGATAGATCAACAATGAGGAATGAGGAGAGATAATGTTAATGAAGTGTGTTCATTATACGTAAAATACAAGGTCAAAATAACTTTCTGTACATACCAAAATATGGGAAATGCAAAGGGATAACATTATTAAAATGTTCTCATGATATTGAGTCATATTAGTTGAAATGTGGATAACGAAACCATGGAAATGGTGTGCAAACATTATCAAGTATTCTTCAACTAACAGCTGGGATCCTAATTTCCCCTCTGTCAGTGATCCTCCTCACTGTGATTCTCTGCCCTAGTCTCTCATACATTGCGCGTGTTGTCAATAGCTCCTGCTACTGTTGGCATAGTCGATTTAAATAAATCCACCTTCTATCTTGAATAAATCTATTAGTCTCTTGGAGTGCCTTAGCTGTCAGAAACTCATCTTTGCGAAATTATCGGAGATAAATAATCTGGGATAACAGCCAGTGTCAGAAGGGTGCTCACAGCGTATTTGCTTGCTTATTCCTGATGAAGGGCTGATGTCGACTATCCTGCTTCTCGGATGCTGCCTGACCTGCTGTGCTTTTCCAGCGCCTCACTTTTCGATGTGCGCATGCACGCTTTGATAATTTCGAAATAACATGTCAATGTTCTGTCTTTTCCTGTCAACTTCCCCTCATGCTATCTTTTCACCCTCGTCTGACAAACCTTACTTTCTCACTAAGTCTGTCACTCCCCGTTCTCTCATCTCTCAAAATACCTCCCTTCACTTTCTTTCTCTCTGTTTGTTTCTCTCACTCTCTCAGTCTATCTCGACTAACTCTCTCTGTCTCCAACTTTTGCCACTGTCCAGCTCGTGGACGCACACTGGGCCGATTGGCCTCCATCTGTACGGTGATAATTCTCTTGTTCCCTGAACCACAATAAAAACTTTAGATGCCTGGAGAGACAAGCTGATCCAGTGAAGGATACAGTGCACAATCATCAATTGTGTCTTCCTATTCTCGTCTGATCTGCAGCTGTCTCGAAATCCCTGTTCAAACCAAATAGATTGACTATAATTCGAGCTGTCAGGAGTACGCTAACCAGAGAATTTTGGATTTAATGACGAATGAGATTACAGAATGATACAAGTAATAAAAGAAAGATACAGCAGCACAAGAGATGGAGCAAAGTATAACATATCGCTCCACATACTTCCAAGTTCAAAACTGACTTCAGTTTTGGTCACCCAGTTTTAGGAAGGCTGTTTTTAAAATGGAAAAAGTGCAGGAACAAAATTACAAGGACGTTTCAGGACTTAATAGTCGGAGTTACAGGAAGAGGTTGGCCAAGCTAGAACATTTTTTCTTTAGAGCATAGGGATCACGGGGGATCTTATAGAAGTGTATAAGATCATGTGAGACATTAACAGAGTGAATGGACTCAGTCGTTTACAGAAGGTTGAGGAATTGAGGACGAGAGGGCATCAGCTTAAGGTTAGAGGAGAAAGAATAAAAAGGAACCAGCAACATTTGTTTTCCACAGGGCGGTGTACACATGTGATGCACAAGCATTGGAAGTGGTTGAAGCATTTACAGTAACAACACCTAAAAGGCATTTGGAGAAATACATGCCAGGAAATGTTTGGAAACCTGTGGGCCAAGTGCAGGGAATGGGGTTAGCAAGGATGGACAGTTTGGTCAGTATTGACGAGTTTAGGCTGAAGGTCCTGCCTATGCTGGAGGGTTCTGTGATTCTCTGCCTGGACGAGACAAGTTGTCAGATTTGAACACATCAGGAAAGCAATGTTTCTCCAGGAGGTGATTCTGATCATCGTGTAAGAAAAGACTCAGCAGCCTCATTTTAGACTTTTCTATTATCAGAGCAGTCTTCAGTATTCCATGATTTATTCTTCCTGAGTGTCATGATAAATTGCACCTCCAGTGTTGAATTCAATGGCCCTGGCATCAAAGTTTGATACTTCAAAAATACCAGGCTAGAAATGTAAATCATCACAGAGCCAATGTACTCCTGGCAGATGAGACTCTCTGATAGAAGCTTGTATTCAACATATTACTGTACTACTGGCTGACACTGAATCCTCCCACTGTAGAAATCTTAGGGGTTCCCATTGACCAGAAGGCCTAGTGGAATCGACATAAAATTACAAGGGTTACAAGAGCAGGTCAGAGGCTTTCAATCCTGCAGAGAATAATAGGCTACAGTCATACGATTATGAGGAGGTGAGACATACGGATGGATTTCGAGGCAGCTCCACTATTCTATCATTACTCCTATATTTTTAATCCCCATTCTCCTACTTTCTGCCCATAACTCATGATCTCCTCGATAATCAAAGCCATATTTATCTCTGTCTTAAATAATGTGGACCCCACAAAATTCTGGAGCAAATATTTCCACAGATTCACCACTTTCTGGCAGAAGAAGCTCTTCCTCATCTTAGTTGTAAAAGGTCATCCATTCACTCTAAAAATTGTACCCTTGCCTCATTGTCTCTCTGACTAATGGAAACGTCGTGTACACACTCACTGCGTCCAAGCTTCTCAGTATTCTGCCAGTTTCAGTCAGAACGTTCCAACTTATTGAGTACAGACACAGAGCCCTCAACTGCTCCTAATATGGCAAGCCGTCGTACCGAGAATCATTCTGTATCCCCTCCAATATCACCACATCCTTCCTTCGACACAGTGCCCAAAACTGATCACAATATCCCAAATGTGTTCTAACCAGAGCCTTTATACAATCTCAGCAGTACGTCTCTGCTCTTGTACTCTAGCTCTCTTGAAATGAGCGTGAATATTGTATTTGCTTTCCTAACTGCCAACTGAGCCTGCACAGTAACTATAAGAGAGGACGAGGACTCCAAAATCACTTTGTGCCACAGATTTCATGAGGACTTGCGCCTCTGCTCCACCCACAAAAGACATAATCTCACACGTTCCCACATTGTGTTCCACCTGCCAGTTATTTAAACAGTTTGCTCGTCTGCTAGAATATTTCTGTAGCCTCTCCATTTCCTCAGCATCAACTCTGTCGAGAGTGTGTTGCTGGGAATGCACAGCAGGACAGGCAGCGTCCGAGGAGCAGGAGAATCGACATTTCGGGCATCACCTGTCCATTCAACCATCATTGTATCATCTGCAAACGTAGAAAAATGCCCTCAGGTCCTTCGTTCAGATGGTTCATGGACACGGCACCTCCTGACTCTTTAAGGACTGTCCACCGTCTACAAGGCACAACAATCAGGTGCTTGACTCCATTCAGGTTAAAGCGATGGCTTGACTGGGATCACATCCGCAAAATCCTCACTCCCTGCACCACCGACACTCAGTGGGAGCACACCATGTTCCATCTGTTGTGAATTTACCCCATTATAGTGACGCACAACTTGATGATATGGATGTTACTCTGTCTCGAGACTAACAGTATGGTGCTCACACAACGAATGTCACGGTGTGCTGATGATGAATGAGGGAGATGCGGGCGTGTTGATGTCTATAATGAATGATTGTGTGACTATCACTAACTGGGGGGCGACAGCCCTGAAAGTACTTATGCCCGCTGTCACCACTGCAGTCGGCTTTCTGCAAGTTAACTCAACGAAAGTGATGGGTCCAGATAGTGACCCCAACCGAGCACTGTGCGGACCAGCTGGCAGACGTATTCACCATTACCTTCAATCTCTCTCTCTTACAAGCCGAAAGCCCCACCTGCTTCAAGATGATCACCATCATCCAGGTGCCTGAGAAAGTACATACAACATTCCTTAATGACTACCGCCCTCATTCTGACATCAATAATCATAAACTGCTTCAAGCCGGCAGTCATGGGCCACATCATCTCCAGTCTCCCAGCGTTACTCGATCCCCTACAATTTGCCTACTGCCATAACAGGCCAACACGGGGCGCCATATCCCTTGCCCTGCACTCATCCCTGGAATAACTGGACAACAAGGACACTGACGTCAGACTCCTGCTCATTGACTACAGCTCTTCCTTCAACATCATTATCCTCTCCAGACTGATCTCAAAATTCCATAACCTTGACCTCGGCTCTGCCCTCTGCAACTGCATCCTCAGCTTCCTGACCTACAGACTGCAATCAGCGAAGATAGACTGCAGCACCTCCTCCACAATAACACTCAACATTAAAGTTACCGCCGGATAATTCCTCAGCCTCCTACTGTTCTTCCTAAACACTCACGACTGTGTTTTATAAAAACCAAACGAACCTCAATTGTAGTTCGTTGATGACTCCTCAATGGTAGCAGAGATATTTAACAGCGATGAATCAGAATTCAGAAGGCATATAGAGGGCTTAGTGATTTGTGCAATGAGAACAACCTCTCTCTCTCAAAGTCTGCAAAACTAAAGATCTGATCATTGACTTCAGAAGGAAAAGAGAAGGCCCCCCTCTACATAAAAGAAACCGAGGTTGACAAAGGTGGAGAGCATCAAGTTTCTCTGAGTGACGATAACCGACACCCTGTCCTGGATTTCCCATGTGACAGAAGGAACAATAATGCCTCTTCTTCTTTAAGTGGCTTAGTGAATTCGGCATGTCTTCTCAGCAACTTATATAGATGCGCACAGCCCAGATCATCACGGACTTCAACCTTTCATCCGTGGTCTCCATTTGCACGTCTCACTGCCGCAGAAAGGCTGCTGAAATCATCATAGCTCCATCGTACCCCGGTAATGACATCTTCCGCCAGGCAGACAATGCAGATTCCTGAACACACTCACCAGCAGGTTCTGGGACAGGTTATTCCCAGCTGTTATTAAACTGATGATTGGACTTTCTAATCTCAGATAATGTTTATCTTGTTAATGTTGATCTCGCCTAGCGCACACCCTATGCAACATAACCAACATGCCTCTCAGACATTTTCTACAGTCATTGTCTTACTTGTTATGATCTGCTGTACAGCTAGGTACAAGTGACAATAAATCCTAAACTCCCTCCCCTCCAGCACCCACCAGATCCCACGCCCAACTCCCTGGGACCTTTTTTTGTCACTGTATCTATGTCCCTGGGTTTTCCATTTCTCTGTCATCTGTCTGTTGCTGTCCGTGAATTTAATCTCTCCCACTCCACCTGTCCATCTGACTGCTTGCTCCCTTGTTTTGTTTCCTATCTCTGCTTGACTGTCCTTCTTCTCTGATTGCCTTTCTTTCTCCTTCCTTTTCTGTTTGCCTCTTCCTCCCTCCTTGACTACTCGACTGTTCCCCTTTCCAGATTAGAGTGGTGTTGGAAAAGCATTGCAGGTCAGGCAGGATCTGAGCAGCAGGAACGTCGATTTTAAACCGAAATGTCGATTTTCCTACTCCTCGGATGCTGCCTGACCGGCTGTGCTTTTCCAGCACCACTCTAATCTAGACTCTAGTTTCCAGCATCTGCAGTCCTCAGTCTTGCCCTGTTCCCCTTTCTCTCTTGCTACGCCATTATTTTCTCGTTTGCTCTCTCCCTTCAGAAAGATGCTTCATACCAATAGAGACGTTGCTGATGGCTGGGACTGTGATCCTGCTTCACCACCCTGTCTACCTCCTTTCGTAAAACAATGTACCTGCATCTCTAGGTCGCCCTGTTTGACAAAACTAACCAGGCCACTACATTAACAATAAAGTTCCGACCTCATTTGGCTTCCCAGATTGCAACTTCGTGCATGTCTCCACCTGCTATTCCGAAACACACGGGCACCACCAGTCCTATTGATTCCATTATCCTCTCAGATAACCCTCTTCACTGTCCACTTTACCACCAATTTCAATATCACTCATAAACTACTAACAATGACTCATTTATTCTCATGCAAACCGTTTATATAAATAATACACAACAGTGGACCCAGCACCAAACCCTGCTACATAATTGGTCACAAGCCTTCAATTTGAGCAGCGACTCTCTGTGAAAATGTTCTGACTCCTGCCGTCAATCCAATATTTCATCCAGTTGGTGAGCGCTCCCTGGTTTGGTTAAGTGTGATGTAAAATTATTAACCAGCCTGCCATTCATAACCTTTTCAAACGCCTTGCTAATTCCATGTAGACATCATCTGCTGCTCTGCCTTGATCTATCAGTTGTCTACCTCCTCAAAAGCTCAATCAGATTTGTGAGGCATGATTTCACACGGAGAAAGCCATGCTGTCTACCACTAATCAATCATTTCCTTTCCAGATATGTGATGATCTTGTCTCTCAGAATTTCCTCCAACAACTTAACTACCCCTGCCATCAGGCTGACTGGACCATAGTGGCTGTCAATGATATAAATAGCTCTGCGTGGGCTCCAGCAATTTGTTTCATAACTTCTCATAAGGAGTTTTGACACATCTAATCATGTCCCAAGGTTTTATCTACTTTTGTTTTGCATTTTAAGACATCTAGCACCTCCTGTTCTCCAATGTGAACTCATTCAAACATATCACTGTTTATTTCCCGAAGTACCCGAGGTTCCATGTCTTTCTCCACAGCAAATCCTAACGCGAAAAATTGTTTCGGATCTCCACTAACAACTGGCTCCACATAGACAGCCTCATTGACGTTTAAGGGACCGTGTTTTCTCCATTGCTAACCTTTAGCCCTTGTTGAAACTTGTCAAAATGCTTCTGAAATTTCAATTACGCATATACAGCCACTCCCCGACACAACCCTTGTCTATTATGTCACTTATGGTGACAACAATATATAAAATCTAACAGATTTAAAAATATTCACCTTTTAAAATCATGCTTTTTTAAAAAATCAGAATCCAGTTATCGCTTATTGTCCTGTCATTTATAACCCATTCGAGCACGTTCCTGTCAGGCTCACACCGTTTGATTCCAGACAGACAGCACGAAGGGCTTTGGGAATTGTTGTGCATAAAGCTAAAAAAAAAGATAGTTTCCAGGTTTAGCACGTAAGAGAGAAGGCGAATCAAATGCTGACATTTATTACAAAGGAAATGGAATCTAAAAATGGGAAGTCTTGCTAAAACTATACAAGATTCCCGTCAGGCCGCACCAGAATATTCCAACCAGTGTCAGTGCCCGAACGAAGCATTGGTTGAACTTGGGAATGGAAGGAATTTCTAACGAGAAGAGATGGTGTAGATTGAGTGTGAACCCATTGGAGTTTCAAAGAGTAAGGGAGATACTAATTGAAACATCCAGGATCTCAGGTTTTGCCAAAAACGGTACAGTGGTGCTTCAAAATAGAACAGTATAGCACAGCAACAGGCCCTTCAGCCCACCATGGTTGTGCTGAACATGATGTTATTCGAAACTAATCCCATCTGCCTGCGCATGGTCCATAGCAGGCTATCTTCTGCCTGTTCATGTTTCTGTTGAAATGCAACTTCAAAACTTTTGCTAACATTTCTGCTTCTACCATTTCCTGAGCAGTTTCCATCCACTACATTAAAAAAAACTTACCTCGTTAATCTCATTTAAAATTTCTCACTCTCACCTTAAACCAAAGCGCTTTTGCATTTGACATTTGCACATTAGAAAAGAGATTCTGACAATGCAAACTATCCACACCACTCCAAATGCTGTATACCTGTTCCAGGTCGCACCTCAGCCTCCAACAATCTCGCAAAACAATCCAACTGTGTCCAAGTTCACCTTATAGCTAACACACTCTCATCCAGGCCATTCTGTAAAACCTCTTTTGCACCCTGACCAATGCCTCCAAATCTTTCCTACCGTGTGTCGATGAGAACCGCATACAACGCTCCAAACGTGGCCGATCTGAAGTTTTATTCGATTACAACATGGCATGGAAACGTCGATTCTCAATGCTACGACCGATGAATACAAGCATGCCTTCCTCCTTCTTTATCATCACATCTTCCTGTGTTGTTATTTTCAGAATGCTACGGATTTGCATCCGGGATCCGTCCGTGTGCAAATGTCCCCAAGGGTCTGGTCATTTGCAGTGTACTCTTGCATTTGAGTTCCCAAAATGCATCACCTCTCACTTGTCCCAATGAAATTCAATTTGCCGCTTCTGCGCCCATCTTTCCAAATGATCTACATTCTGCAGCAACCTTAAAATCCTTCCTCACTATCCACAATTCCACAAAATATGCTTAATTAGTATTCCCAAACGTCAAATGCAAAGTTATTAACAAGATAGATGACATGTTCATCTTAATAACTGACATGAATTACACTGATCCATGTGAAACACCACTGACCAGGGACCTCCAGTCAGAAATACACCCCTCAACATTCTGCTATCTACAATGTCCAAGAAAATTTTGTATCCAATTACCCTACCACCATGGATTCCATTAATTATGATTTGATCTTCTGGATTGAAATGCTTTAGTAAAGTTTATGAGGACAACATCCACAGCCTTACCCCCAATAATTAATTTTGATAGATCCTTTGCTTCACCCTGTGCGAGAAACTGTAATCAGACCGCATAAACTCCCAGCAAGCTTTCACTCATTACAGCAGAGATGGTCAGATTTTTATTATTAAGGAAACAAGAGTTATGTGTGAAAGGCAGGAAAGTACAGGTGGGATTCCTGGACCAGCCATGATCTCCTTGAATGGCGGAACATACTCCATGGGCCAAATGGGCTGATTCCCCTCTTACATCACATGGACTAAGCTAAATCAGTTTTCAACTTGAAAGTTATGGGGACAGTGGGAATTGAAGGGATCTGTAGATTTATGTTTACAGGAGCTTTCAGGGGCTCATGTTTGGTATGTTGATTGGAGAAAAGATTTTTATGTATTGGAGGAAGATACTGAGAAACAGGGATGGACTAAATTTCAGGGTTAATGGTGGATGCAGGGTGCGAGAGACAGGCGAGTGCTCAGATCAATCTGGGGACAGGCACACGCACAGAGCAAGCTCGGCACTGCAGGCGATTTCACAAGGAGGGAGGGCGATAGGGTCACAGGGTGTTTCGGAGATATGGAGAGCTGTAGAGGAAGCATGAGTTCAGGAAGTTGGGTGGGGGTTGGCAGGGATGGAACAGTTTACAGGGATAAGGATGTTTGAAGAACACAGTCAGTTTACACAGACATGGAGTATTTCAGACAATCTCATAGATTATATAGATAAAGAGAGTTTTACAGAATGTAAGTAAAACAGACAAATGTCTGAGGACGTTTATAGATAGCGGAAGGCTTAGGTTCTGCAGCTTATTTAGATATGGAGATTGTGGAATCTGACACATTTTCCCAGAAATAGGGAGATCAATTTTGGTTAGAGGCATTTTCAAACATAAGGCAGCATTGCACAAACTGGAGGAGGTTTCTGCGGTAGTGAGTGTTGTAAGAGAGAGTGACGTTTACACAGGTAGGCGTGTGAGAGTTGGAAAATCTTTTGCAGATGAGTATATGGATGGAGAGTTTAGAGGAGCTCACATTGACAGGATGGGTGATAGTGACAGGCGAATGTTCCAGAGGTAGTGACTCTTGTAGGAACTGAATCAGGAAGGTCACAGGTTTTGAAGTGAGTTGTACAGATCAGGAGTATTTCAGGGTCACCAGAGGATTACAGAGATGGGAGGATTGTGGAGTCTGCACACACTGATGGTGTTTTTCCGGCTGGAAGAGGTTACAGAGATGGGAAGGATTGTAGATGCTGCTGGATGTTAAGGTGATCGGGAGGTTTACAGCAATTTACAAGGAGAGAGAGGTTTTGAGGACAACAGCATTTTGCACGTAATGGGGGTTGTGTGGTTTGATAATATTAAACATGGGGAAAATTTTCGAGACTGGACAAATTGACACAGTGACAGTTCAAGAGACTGGAGCATTTTCATGGAGAAGGTTACACAGATAGGGAATGATGTAGGAACAAAAGATGAATAAATAGACATTTGTGGATTGTATTGATACAAGGAGCTTCCAGCAATGGGGACTGCATTAAAGGTTCACATAGAAACGGAAGGTTTCACTGGTATAGACAGCATTAGGGATTGGAGAAGCTGACAGAGATATGGAGTGATTTAATTCATTCGGTTAGATTCCATACAGTGCGGAAACAGGCCCTTTGGCCCAGCAAGTCCACACCGACCTTCAGAAGAGTAACCAATCCAGAACCATTCCCCAACTCTTACTAATGCACCTACCACAATGGGCAATGTAGCATGGCCAATTCACCTGAATTGCACATCTTGGACGGTGGGATGATACCGGAGCGCCTGGAGGAAACCAACGCAGTCACAGGGAGAATTTATAGACGAGGGTAACTTACAAACAGAGGAAGGATTGCAGGGAGTGGAGAAGATTGAATGCTTAGTGAGGGCTTTTGGGTTGGGAAGAGGATATAAAGATGATGTTGCAGGGACGGGGGAGGATATAGTGATCATGATGGTTGTCAAACCTGAGATATTTCATTGATATAGAGGGGGACTGAGCATGTTACTCTCAAAGGAAATTTTATACAATCTAGATGAGTTTAGAAAGATATAGATTATTTCAGTAATTGGGGCGGTAAGAGTGATGAGGAGCACTGTAAAGCATGACTAAGTTTACAGTCAGAGGGAGAATTCTAAGGGCAGGGAGAAGTGACAGTTATATAGATGTTTGTATGGACTGGAGGAATTACACGGGCACGGAGTATTTTAGAAACTGGAGAAGTTTACAAAGATGAGGAGAGTAGTAGGGACGAGGAAAGATTCAAGAGAGAGGGACAGTTGACAGCATTGGAGGAAGACTCGAAGATACAGTGCATTACAGAGATTGGATAAGGTCGCAACGTTAGGATGAAGACTCAATGAGCGTGTGGTGAAGTAACAGGAGAACGTTACATTAATAGTGTTCTTTAGAGAGACTGGAGGAGGTTACAGCAATAGGGTCAGCTGTGGAGGCTGGAGATGAACACAGAGATAGGGACGATCTTCAAGAATCGGTGAAGACAGTAATACTGAGAGGTTACAGAGTAAACAGAAGTTTCTGACAGATGGAGGATAAAGACAGAGTCAACTGTTGGGACTGGAGATGGTTACAGCAATCAAGAGGACGTTACACATAAGTGGATTGTTTCGGTGGCTGCAGCATATTACGGGGTTCAGAAGGGGTACTGACTGGAGGAAGTTAGAGATAGAGAGCATTTTTGTAATGGGAAGAGGTCGCAGAATTAGAGAAGATTGCAAAGACTGGGTGCGAAGGCTTCAAGTGGCCTCAGAATATTACACAAAAAGAGCATTAGCTGGAAAGGCTGCAGGCTCTCGAACAGATAGAGAGGTTTGTAGGGCTAGTGGAAGGTCAGAGGTAGTGAGATGGTGTACGACTGAATAGAGGAGTGTTGTGGGGACTGGAGAAGGTTACAGTGATATCTTGTGCTCCAGAGGCTGGATGAAGGTTGCACAGATGAAGAGGTTTGTCGGGGCTGGAGGATGTTACAGAGACAGAGTGGGCTGTAGGTGCTGGAAAAGATGACAGAGATAAGGATTTTTGCGTGTTTTTGTTTGGAGATACAGACCGTAACTTTGAACGTTTCGAAATCAGCATGGAGAAAGATAAGGAATATGCAGACGTTAGGTCTTGAAATTTTGGGAAATCATTAGAAAGCATCGGTCAAACATAGAATGGGAGGAAACACCTGCAATTGAGTACATTTTCAAAAGTGGGAATATTTTAAAGTGATATAGTACTCTGTGAAACGTGAATGACGAAAACAGCAAGTCAGTGAATACTGATTAGACGATATCCTGATCTTCATAAGGAAAATACAGTGTAATGAAAGCGAAGCCCTTCAAAATTATTGAGAGTGCAAGGGCGTTCTTAAAAATGGAGGGTAAACAATAGCCATGAAATATCTTTGACAAATTGTGTTAAGGAAATGCCACAAACTATTTTATGAGTATAGTTAGTGTAGTGGGATTCTTAGCTAAAGAATGGGGACTTTTAGAAATCAAAGGGACAATCGGTGCAAGGAGCCAAAGGAGGCAGGTGAGGTCTCAAATGAATACTTCTCAACTGTATTCACATAGGAGAAAGATATTGTACCTACATAGAATCCCTACAGCGTGGAAACAGGTCCTTCGGCCCAGCAGGTCCACCCTGACCCTCTGAAGAGTATCCCACCACCTAGATCCATTCCCCTAATATTCTACATTTATTCCTGACTATTGAATATAACCGACACATTCCTGAACATTATGTGGAATTTAGATTAGATTACATTACATTTAGATTAGATTACATTACAGTGTGGAAACAGGCCCTTCGGCCCAACAAGTCCACACCGACCCGCCGAAGCGAAACCCACCCATACCCCTACATTTACCCCTTACCAAACACGACGGGCAATTTAGCATGGCCAATTCACCTGACCCTGCACATCTTTGGACTGTGGGAGGAAACCGGAGCACCCGGAGGAAACCCACGCAGACACGGGGAGAACGTACAAACTCCACACAGTCAGCCGCCTGAGGCGGGAAGTGAACCCGGGTCTCAGGCGCTGTGAGGCAGCAGTGCTAACCACTGTGCCACCGTGCCGCCCATTTAGTATGGCCAATTTTCCTAACCTGCACATCTTTAGATTGTGGGAGGAATCCAGAGCACCCGGAAAAAGCAGAGCCCACGCAGCCATGGCAAGGAGGTGTAAACTCCACACAGGCAATTACCAGAGGCTGGAATTGAACCCTGTCCCTGGTGCTGTGAGGCAGCAGGGCTATCCACTGAGCCACAGTGCCGCCCTAATTTGGGACCTTATTTTGAATCTTAGTAGAGTGGTGAGGGTCCAAAACATCGGAACTTGCCTAATTAAATGTATTCCAAGCTGCTATGGAAGGTCATGCAGGAGATTGCTGGGGCCCTTACGGATATATTTAATACTTTGCTGGCCACAGGTGAAGTGCCGAATGACTGGAGGATAGTTAATGTGGTTCCTTTGTTAAAGAAGGGCAACAGGGATAGGCCAGGTAATTACAGAGCAGATAGTCTGACAGCAGGGGGAGGGAAATTATTGGAAACAATTCCAATGGACAGGATGAATCAATATTCGGAACAGCAAGAATCAATTAGAGATTGTCATCACTGATTTGATGAATTCAGTCGAGGTTTTGAAATTGTGCCAAGAAATGTTGGTGAGGGCAGTGCAGATGATATAGTTCACATGGAGTTCATTAAAGCCTTTGGCAAGGTCCTACATGGAAGACTGGTCCAAAAGGGAACAGCCCATGGGATCTAAGGTAAGTTGGCAAACTGGATCCAAAATTGGCAGAGGAGTCTTTCCTTGTTTGATAGCCGTTGTACAGCGATTGTACCACAGGCATCTGTGCAGGAACGATTGCTGGTTATTATGTACATTAATGACGAGGATGTGAAAGCAAAAGGTATCATTAAAAGGTTTGCAGACGACATGAAAGATGAGGGTGATGTAGATAGTGAGGTGGATGGTATCAGCTACACTCTGATATCGATCACATGATAAATTGAGCAGAGTAATGGCAGATCGATTTTTTTTCTGATCAGTGTGAGGAAATACCCTGTGGGATGTATGATGAGTAAAATACATACATAATGAATATTAGGTCCTTGTGGAGTACTGAGGAATACAGGGACTTTGGTGGACAAGTCCATGGAACCCTAAGGTGTCAGCACAGATAGAAAGGGTGGGGAGCGCACCTGAACTGGGCGCGGAAGCGGCCCCCATATCCTGGTGAGAAAAATTGCTAGAGCTTCTCAAGAAGATTTGAACTAGTCTGGCAGGGATATGGGACCCTTAACATTAGAGAGACAAGAAAGAGGTTTGAGTGTGGTACCGACCTTCAAGAGAGCAATTTGGTTAGACAAGGCAGGGAAGAACATGGCAGTCGATGAGGGAAAAGTAATGAATTAAACTACATTTATTTCAATGCAAGAGTCTTGACAGCTAAGGCAGCTGAGCTCAGTGCCTAGATGGGCAATAGGACTCGTACATCACAGGTATTACAGAAACACAGCCGACGAAGGGACAGGACTGGCAGCACAATGTTTCTGGTTACATAGGCGATAGGAAGGATAGAAGAGGAGACAAGAAGTGAGTGGTAGTGGCATTTTTATTCGGGAACCCATCACAGCAGTACTTAGAGATGATCTTCCAGGGGCTATCGTCCAAAAACCTTTTATTAGTTGAAGGGAGAAATAATAATGAGTGATCACTTTGATACGACGGTACTACTGGCCCCCAACAGTCAATGGGTAATTGAGGAGCAAATATGTCGTGAGATTTAAGCTAGCCATTAGAGTAATCGTGTTGTAATTGTCAGAGCTTTAATTTTCCATACCGTGATTAGAACTGCCAAAGTGTTAAGAGTTTGAATGAGAGATATTTATTAGTGTGTTCTAGAAAACATACTCAATCAATAAGTGGATGGACGACTGAAGTATAGGTAAAACCTGACTTCCTTTTGGGAAACAAGGTAGGGAAAGGGACTGAGGTAATACTGGGGGAGTACTTTGGCAAAGTGACCACAATTTTATAAGTTTGGAAATAGCTTTAGAAGAGAATAGGTCTTGTTCACAAGATAACTTTATAAAATGGGGCAAGACAAACTTTCAAATTATGAAACAGGAATTGTCACAAAGAGATTGAGAAGCCTATTTGCAGATAAAGTGACGTTTGCCAAGTGAGATGCTTTCACAAGCAAGGGGAAATGAGAGTTCCAGCCCAGCATATTCCTGTTAATGTAATGGACAATGCCGACTGAAGTCGTAGCAAACACTGGATGGCTGGTGATATTGAGGGTCTGATCAAGAAAAGGTGGGCAAATATCATATAGAGACAGCTGGATTGAGTGAACCTTGAGGTGTATGATGATACTAGACAGGGACTTTCAACAATTGATGGGCGAAGCTATTTGCAGGGAATGGTAATTACATAGGGCATAGAACATTACAGCGCACTACAGGCCCTTCGGCCCTCGATGTTGCGCTGACCTGTCATACCAACCTGAAGCCCATCTAACCTACACTATTCCATGTACGTCCATATGCTTGTCCAATGAAGACTTAAATGCACTTACAGTTGGCGAATCTACTACCATTGCAGGCAAAGCATTCCATACCCTTACTACTCTCTGAGTAACGAAACTACCTCTGACATCTGTCCTATATCTATCACCCCTCAATTTAAAGCTATGCCCCTTCGTGCTCGCCGTCACCATTCTTGGAAAAAGGCTCTCCCTGTCCACCCTATCTAACCCTCTGATTATCTTAAATATCTCTATTAAGTCACCTCTTAACCTTCTTCTCTCTAATGAAAACAGCCTCAAGTCCCTCAGCCTTTCCTCGTAAGACCTACCGTCCATACCAGGCAACATCCAAGTAAATCTCCTCTGAACCCTTTCCAAAGCTTCCACATCATTATAATGCGGTGACCAGAACTGTACACAATACTCCAAGTGCGGCCGTGCTAGAGTTTTGTACAGCTGCAGCATAACCTCATGGTTCCAGAACTCGATCCCTCTATCAATAAAAACTAAAATACTATATACCTTCTTAACAACCATGTCAACCTGGGTGGCAACTTTCAAGGATCTGTGTACATGGACAAAGAGATCTCTCTGCTCATCTACACTACCAAGAATCTTACCATTAGCCCAGTACTTTGCATTCTGGTTACTCTAACCAAAGTGAATCACCTCACATTTGTCCACATTAAACTCATTTGCCACTTCTCAGCCCAGCTGTGCAGCTTATCTTTGTCTCTCTGTAACCTACAGCATCCTTCATCACTATCCACAACTCCACCAACCTTAATTCTGGCTCGTGAGATAAAAGTCGCATTAAGGATGAGTATATTCCTGTTAAGTGTGAAGGTCAACGCTGCCAGAATTCAGAAACACTGGCTGTCTATTCCGGCTCTAGTCAAGAAAAAGGGGACACATACCAGATATAGCCAGCTGGATCAAGTGAATCCTTTCAGAAGCATTGGGGCTGTAGGAATACAATTTGGATGGAAATCAGGAATGCAAAATGTGGACATGGAATAGCTTTGGCATAAAGTTATGGAGATTCCCGAGAGATTCTGCAAAGGTATGAAGGTCAGAAGAGTAACTGGGACAATATAAGGGCCTTAAAGATCAATGAGGCCATCGATGAGTGGAACTGTCGAAGATGGGTAAGATTTGAAACAAATATTTCACTTCAGACTTTGCTGTGGAGGAAGATTGGGAAACGCTGAGGCTGAGGGGGAACCTGATAGAGGTTTATAAAATCATGAGGGGGATGGATATGGTAAATATTCAAGGTTCTTTTATCCCCGGGGTAGTGGAGTTCATACCAAGGTGGCATAGTTTGAAGATGAGAGGGGAAAGATTTAAAAAGGGCAGAGGAGGTGCGTGTATGAAATGAGCTGCCACAGGAAGTGGTGGAGTCTGGTACAATTGTAATATTTAAAAGGCATTTGGGTGGATCTATGATTAGGAATGGTTTAGAGGGATATGGACCAAATGCTGGCAAATAGGACTGGATTTACCTCGGTTTTCTTGCCGGTATGGACCTGTTCAACAGAAAGGTCTGTATCTGTGTCGTACATCTCTATGACTCTCGTCGTCGAGTTATAGGAAGGCTGCTATTACCTGGGAAGGGTTCAGAAGAGATTTACCAGGATGTTGCTTGGTACGGAAGGTTTTAGTTATAAAGAAAGGCTGAATAGGCTGGAATATTTGTCGCTTGAGCCTGGAGATTGCGAGGTGATCGTATAGAAGTTTATAAAATGAGGGCTATGGATATAGTTAATGATCGTTGTCTTTTCACGATGACGGGGAGTTTCAAGACTAGGGACCAGATCTTTAAGGAGAGAGATTTTTTTGAAAAAGAGATGGGAGCAAATTGGTACAGAGAAGGCGGGTTGTGTGTGGATTGTATTTCCCAAGGAAGAGGCGAATATGGGGACATTTGGAGTAGTACAGGAATAACAATATTTTAAAGGGAGATGATCCAGGAGCAGGCAGGTGGGACTAGATTAGTTTTAGATTAAGTTCGGCGTCAAGCGAACAGTCAGTTTCCGTGCTGTATGACTCTATGACAATGAATATAATGTGGTTCTCTTATTTCAGAAAGACTGCAGGTGAAAGCCGATGAACAACGAACTGCTGAGCCACAATTAAGGGGTGGGTAAGTTGTTGGAGGTCATTCTGAGTTGTAGGATTTTCGTGCAATTGGAAAGTCAAGGACTGATTATGGATAATCAGCATGGCTTTGTGCATGGGAAAGCATGTCTCAAAAAATTGACTGTTGAATATCTGACCAAGAAGATAGATGAAGACAGAGCAATAGACTTCTTTCTGACTTCGGTAAGTCTTTGGACATGATGGAGCATGGGACATTGGTTCGTAAGGTTAGATCACATGGGAACAGGGAAAGTTAACCAACTGGATACAAAATTGAATTGAGAGTAGGAGATAGAAAGTAGTGGTAGAGCGTTGTTATCCAGAATAGAGGCCTGTGACCATAAGTGTGCCGTTAGTCTCGGTGCTGGGGCCACTAGTGATAAATGTTATGTATCATTTACATAAACGATTTGAGTGAGAATATAGGCGTCACTGTTGGAATGTTTGTGGATACCAAAGTTAGTGGTGTAGTATCCAGTGAATACATTTATCGAAGGGGATGTATTGGGCTAATGGAAGAAAATTGGAATCGAAATTAGGTTTTGAAATTTTTTAAGACAACCCCTGGGAGGACTAACACGTTTAAGGATAGGGCCATGGACAGTGTTGTCGAAGAAAGACAGAGACCAAGGGGTGCGGTTACATTGTTTCTTGGAAGTGGCTTCACAGGGGATAGGGTGGTGAAAGCGGCATTTAGTACACTTGTCCTCAATGCTCAGAACATTGAGTACATGAGTTGAAGATATTTGTAACATTGTCCTCAATATTTACGTTCAGTGTAGGAGGCTCCGCGGGGGCGTTCTAAAGGTTAATAAAGCCATGCGGGTCATAACTGAGGTGAAAAGCCAAGAGTAGGTGAGCCCAAAACTGTAGGGTATAAACACGAGATGAGAGAGAGCAAAGATTTACAGGGGACCTGAGGGACAATATTTTCCACAGTGGACGTTGCCAAAAGGGGACGAACAGCCAGAGGAAATTGGAGAAACAAGTACATTTACAGCATGTCAAAGAAATTTGGGCAGGTACATGGAGAGAAGAAGGTTTGAAGGGATATGGGACAAACACTGGCAAATGTGACTTGTTCAGTTTCGGGCAATTTGGTAGCATGGAAGAGATGAGCCGAAGGGTCTGCTTCCGTGCTGAATGACTCCATATCGCCAGTTATTGTAAGAGGAGACTGTCGAGACAAAGTTTTGTAGAGATTGAAGCAAGTTACAGAGAGAGTGATTGGAGTAATATTCAAATATGTGCAGGGATGGTAGAGCGGGGAGAAGGTTAAAGAGGTATGAGCTGTTATAGAAGAAGGAATGATTGGAAACATTGGTCCACAAGACATGCCACAGATACAGTGTTCAGACAATGGTGCTGGAAAAGCACATCCAGCCAAGCAGCATCTAAGGATGAGGACAATCGACATTTTGGGAATCAGCCCTTCATCACGAATCATCGACGTTTCGATCATAAACTGCTCATAGATACAGTGTTGAAGGGGGAACATAGAACTGACAAATCCCAGGCAGCATTGCCACACTCTCGTGGGAGGCCGACTTTCCCCTTTGTTGTACTTATGCTCACTAAGACAGCACAGGCCTGGAAAGATAACTGTGAAATCCCTATGCTGTCTTAACACAACAAAACTTAAAGAAAGGGTGGTGCCTGAGCCTGGGGTGTGTCTGTACTGTGCTCCCCCTCCAGCACTGTATCTATGTCATGACTTTTTACCCAATGTTTGGACCCCTCTCAATGCTCCCTGCTGTGTGCACTGTGAGTGATCTTACCTCGCTGCAGGATGTATTGGAGGCTCCAGACCTCCCTACTCTTTGTCTGTCTATCTGACCAACTATCTTCAATGAAGCAATGGGCAACACTCCCAGCAGTTGTGTAGTCTGTTGAGTCAGGAACGTCCTCAGTACCTGTAGGAGACAGAGAACTAGATAGACACAGAAATTAGAATGATGTTTACACATGCAGAATGGTGCTATCTCCCCACATTGTTCTGGAAAATCTCAGTCTCCATCTCTGGCATGTGCTGCCTTATCTCTCTGGAGTGGAGAATTCGATTGGCTCCGGATTTGAAGCAGCTGCACAATGTTCTGACGGAGGCGGCAATTAGACCCACAGAGTGAGGGATACCATATGGAGAGATACTGGGTGATATCACCAAGTTTCAGGATGATTTCAGAATCAAACAATTGTGAAGCGAAGGAGGGCTTTTGATTCAAGGTGTCACTGGTATCATTGCTCAGGGATGGGAAACCTATGAGCAGGTGAAATAATGCACTAGCAGTATAATTGCTAGACTATTTATCCAGAAACCCAGCCAGCGTTTGCATCCTATCATTGCAAATGGTTGAATTTGAATTAAATGCTGGAAAAAAAACAAAATATAATTAACAATCTACAAGTGGGCCGTAATGGAACCGTCCTGGCCAATCTCATGGTAGGTTGATGGACAGGGCTTTTAACTGACAGAGAGGATGTAGGGATTGGGTTCTGGTGAAATGAACTTTCGTAATCCAAAGAGAAAAGGTGAAGCATCGGAACAGCATGGGGATATGGCTTAAGGGAAGCAGAAAGGAACAGGAAAGGACAGAGTTTAACGAAAGGTGTACATCAGCACGTAAGGTTGTGACAGGAATTTGAGGGAAAAAAGTCAATTATAATGTTATTTCTCTGGAATGGACAAAGTCTCTGCAATAAGACACTCGGTGACTCAGGGATAAATGAGATTTAGTCACCAGAAAGATGTGGTTACAGGGTGAACAAAAGACGAAAAATGAATATTCAGCGGTACATAACCTTGTAGGTACTCAGGCAAAAGGGGAAAGCAGAATGAGTCACCCTGACAGTAATGGGTTACAAAGGCATTACAGAGAATATGTTTGACCTCAATTTATGCAGTTGAATCAGGCTAAATGCAAAATCTGGATTATACGTGCCAAAAACAAAGACAGGAGAACAGTTTTCTGACACCTAACAGCATTTCCTTGCTCAACACTGCAGTAAACAGGAATTGTATGGAAATGTTGACAGACATTTTAATAATTCTGGGACATTTCAATCTTCGTATAATCTGGCACAATCTCACTGGCAAGACTGATATTGGAAGAGGAGTTCAGGGAATGGTTTTGTCAGTATTTCTTTGAACAACACATTTTGCAACTGACTGGGTATGTAACAATCTGAAATCGACAAATGGTTGATGAAGCTGAGTGAATGAGTGAGTTCACAATGAGAGATCCTCCGGGAAATCGTGATAAACTGAAATTCAAAGGAAATATGAAGTTTTAAAGTAAATCACAGAATTGGCAATCTTCATCTAGAAGCAAAAGAGAAACCAATTACATGATTTGGGAGCAGAACATGAAATGTGTGTCAGTATGTGAACACTGGAAAACATTTATAGGAACAGTGTAAAACATTCAACTAAAGGACATTCCATTGAAACAGAGAAAACTGCAGCAAGAAATTCCCACCGGTCCCGTTTAGGACGAAATGGATCAAATCACATTATGAGGCTGAGAAGATCACCAAAAAGTACAAACAATTCTCAAACGATAGGATATTTTACAATCAAGTGTTAACGGGATTGCAAAGGTTCTCCGAGCGGAGGCGGGCAGTGAGAAGGGACATCATTGACATCGTTGAATGAGATGATAGGAGTTGAAGGTGCTGGAGGTGGTGAGAGTGTTGCAAAGAGTGGCCAGGGCCTGAAAGACAGTGCAAATTGCTGCAGCGGAAGTTGTTTGCAGTAGTAAGCAGGGACATATATAGGTAAGTATTCATTCATTCATTCATTGTATCTGGGTGGCACTGATTGTCCCATCATTCTTTGCCCCACTGCTAATTGCTCAGAGGGCAGGTCAGAGTCAGCCATATTGCTGTGGGTCTGGAGTCACATTTAGGTCAGACCAGGTTAGAATGTCAGATGCCCTTTCTAAAGGAGGTTAAGAAACCAGATGTGTTCCCAGGAACACCCGCCCCCCCCCCCCCCCCCCCGCCGCCCGCCCCCCCCCCCGCTCCCCCCCCCCCCCGCCCCGGAAAGACCGACACACTCACCAGTTCCTCCCTGTAAATACACCCTCCCTGGGATCCCCGTGTAAATACTGACCTAACCCCTGGGACTCCCCTGTATATACCGACAGTCTTCCCTGGAACCCCTGTAAATACCGAAACACTCCCCAGGAACCCACCTTGTAAATACCGACATTCTTCAGGTAACCCCTTGGAAATGCTGATACAGACTGACCCATGCCTACGGAACCTCTGGTTAATAATGGCACACTTCCCAAAACCCCCCTGTTAAAGACCAACACACGTCCTGTGTTCCCACCCCATAAACACTAACACGCTACCCGGGACTCTCCTATATATACGGACACAGTCCCCAGGACACCCCTCTAAATACTAACACACTAACAAGGGACCCACCTGCTGCCTTTGTGTGGAGCTGTAGGAGATGGGGGGAAGTTATAAACTTGAATTTTGCATTAGTGTTTTATATGGAGAATGAAGTGGAAGACATAGAATGTAGGAAAGTTTATGGTGACATCTTGAAAAATGCCCATATTACAATGGAGGCAGTGCTGGACGTCTTGAAATGCATAAAGGTGGTTAAATCGCGAGGACATGATCAAGAACTTAAATTAAATCTAGAACTCTTCGGCAAGCTAGGAAAGTGACTTCTGGGCCCCTTGCTGAGATATTTGTATCATCGATAGTCACTAGTGATGTGAGGAAAACTGGATTTTGGCTAACGTCGCACAACTATTTCAGAGAGGCGGTAATGACAAGCCAGGGGATGACAGATCATTGAGCCTGATGTCGGTGGTTGGCAAAGTATTGGAAGGAATCATGAGGGACAGGATTTACACATATTTGGAAAGGGAAGGACTGATGAGGGGTTGTCAAGGTGGCTTTCTGTGTGGGAAATCATGCCTAAAGAACTTAATTGAGTTGTTTTGAAGAGATCACAAGAAGGATTGATGAGCACAGAGCCATGGACATGAATTATATGGACTTCAGTAACGCGTTCAACAAGGTTCACCATAGGAGACTGGTTAGCAAGGTTAAATCTCATGGAACACAGATAAACCAGCTATTGGGATACAGAACGGTCTGGATGGTAGAACGCAGAGGGCACTGGTGGAAGGTGGTTTTTCAGAATGGAGGCTTGTGATCAGTGGAGTGCCACAAATATCGGTGCTGGCTCCACTTATATAAATGATTCGGATCAGAACATCGGTGATATAGTTCGGAAGTTTGCAAGTGACAACAAAATTTGAGAAGGAGTGGGCAGTGAAGAAGGTTATCTCAGATTACCACGCAACCTTGATGAGATGTGCCAATGGGCTGAGGGGTGGCAGGTGGAGGTTGATTTAGATAACTGCGAGGTGTTGCACTGTGGGAAAGCAAATCTTAGCAGGTCTTTGCACTTAATGGTAAAGTCCTACGGAGTGTTGTTGAATAAAGAGAGCTTGGAGTGCAGGTTCATAGCTCCTTGAATGTAGAGTCGCAGGTAGATAAGTCAGTGGAAAAGGTGTTTGGCATGCTTTCCTTTATTGGTCAGAGTATTGAGTATAAGAGTTGGGAGTGAACTTCTGTGCTCTTCCAGCACCACTAATCCAGAATCTAGTTTCCAGAATCTGCAGTTATTGTTTTTACCTATAGGAGTTGGGAGGTCATGTTGCACTTGTACAGGACGTTGGTTAGGCCACTTTTGGAATATTGCCTGCGATTCTGGTCTCGTGCTTATCGGAAAGATGTTGTGAAACTTGAAAGTGTTCAGAAAAGGTTTACAAGGTTGTTGCCTGGTTTGGAGGATTCGAAATATAGGGGGAGGTTGAAAAGGATAAAAACAAATTACTGCGGATACTGGAATCTGAAACCAAAAGAGAAAATGCTGGAAAATCTCAGCAGGTCAGGCAGCATCTGTAAGGAGAGAAAGAGCTGACGTTTCGAGTCTAACGGATCTTTTGTCAAAGCTAAAAAAAGAGGGAGAAATAGGGAGGTATTTATACTCGGCTGAGAGAAGGTGAGTCATGGCTCCAGAAGCAAAGTTAGCAATAAAGAGGTGATAATGACAGTGCATAGAGAGATTATAGGGAGATTAGAAACTGTGATTGACCGAGGCTGAAACCAGTGCGATGTGACAAATTATGTGGGGGATGGGGGGATGGGTGAAGCAGAGGCAAAATTGAAAACAGGGGAGAAGGGTAGCAAAGGGGGAAGAGGAGAGGAAAAA
>NC_057758.1:9331785-9345430 GCF_004010195.1 Chiloscyllium plagiosum
GAGAGGTGTTAGGTGTGATGGAGGAGTGGACTAGGTTGTCCTGGAGGGAACGATCTCTGCGGAATGCAGACAGGGGAAGGGAAGGGAAGATGTGTTTAGTGGTGGCGTCGTGTTGGAGTTGGCGAAAATGGTGGAGGATTAGTCTTTGCATGTGAAGGCTGGTGGGATGAAAGATGAGAACAAGAGGGAACCTATCCTTGTTCTGAAGGGGGGGGTCGGGGGGTGAGGGTCGTGGCTTGGGAGATGGACTGCACGCTGTCGAGAGTCCTGTAGGTGGGAAGCCACGGTTGGAGGTTGAAAAGGCTGGGGGTGTTTTCCCTGGAGCGTCAGAGGCTGAGGGGTGACCTCATAGTGTTTCTGAAATCATGGAGGGCATAGACACTCCCCGGGAACCTCTGTGGAAATGCTGGTGCACTCACCGGGACACCATTGTAAATACCGACACATCCCTGGGTCACCCCTGTAAGTATCGACACCCTTCCTGGCACCTCCCCCCTGTAGATTCGACACTCTTCACTGGGACCCCTCTGTAAATGCTGATACACCTCCATAAACACTGATAAACGCCACGGGACGCCCTGCAAATGTTGACATAATTGCTGGGATACCCCTGTTAATAACGGCACACTCCACGAGAACCCCATGTAAATATTGGCAAGCTTCCCCCCCCACGTAATTACTGACTTAATGGAACCAGTCCAAAAATACTTATACACTCCCCGGGACCCCACCTGTAAATATTTTCACTCACCTCGCGAACTCATGTAAAGACCGACACTCACCCCGGGAAAACCCTCTAAATAACAATACACTTCCCAGAAAATCACTTTAAATACCGACACACTCCCCCGATTCCTGCAAATACTGATACATGCCCCAGAACCCCTCCATAAATACAGACACACTCCCCGAAGCCCCACCTGTAAATACCATCGAACACAGCAGGAACCCCTGTAAATACCGATACGCTCCCCAGGAAAACCCTCTCAATACCAATACACTGCCCACGACCTCCCTGTAAATACCAACACACACCCTGAACTCCCCTGTAAATACCGACACACTTCTCGGGATCCACCTGTAAACACTGACAAACTCCTGGGAACCCTCTGAAAATAAGAAAGAAAGAAAGAAAATTTAGAACCCAGGAACAGGCGCTACAGCACTCCAAGCCTGAGCTTATCCAAGTGCACTGTCTAAACCTATCGCGCAATTCCTAATCATCTATATCCCTCTGCTCCCCACCTGATCATGCATCTGTCCAGACGCATCTTAAATGAATCTACCATGTCTGCCTCTACTACATCTGTTGGCAACACGTTCCAGACAGCTACCATCTTCTGTGTGACGTACATACCAACTTTTCACTTCTCATCTTGAAAGTGTGACCTCTCCTTATTGAATCCTTCACCCTGGGGAAAAAAAAACAAGCTTATTTCTATCTACCCTGTCTACACCTTTCATGACTTTTTTAGACCTCAATAAGGTCCCCACCCAGTCGCCTTTTTTTCTAACTAAAACAGTCTGAAGCTACTCAACCTCTCTTCATAGCTCGCACCTTCCATACCAGGCGACATCCTTGTAAACCTTCTCTGCACCCTCTCCAAAGCGTCCACACCATTTTGGTAATGTGGGAGGCAAAACTGCAAACAAAATTCTAAATGCAGCCGAACCAATATCTTGTACAATTTTAGCATGACCTGCCAGGTCTTATACTCAATGCCCCGTGAGATGAAGGCAAGCATACCAAATGTCTTCTTGATCTAACTGTGCAGCAAACTTCAGGGTATAATGGACGTGAACTCACAGATCTCCCTGCTCATCAAATTTTCCCAAGGCTCTTCCGTTTACTATGTAATTTGCTCTAGAATTAGACTTACCAAAATGCAACACCTCACATTCGCCTGGATTAAACTCCATCTGCCACTTCTCTGCCCAAATCTCCAGTCTATCTATATTCTCCTGTATTCTTTGACAGTACCCTATGCGTTTTGCTACTCCACAAATCTTCGTGTCATCTGCAAACTTGCTGATCATACCAACAGTGCCCTCTTCCAGATCATTGATGTCTATCACAAACAACAGTGGTCCCAGCACTGATCCCTGTGGAACACCACTGGTCACCTTTCTCCATTTCGGGAAACTCCCTTCAATTACTACTCTCTGTCTTGTGTTGCTGAACCTAGCTGGAACACCCTGCACACATCGTGACTTCACTGTCTCCATTACTTTACCATGGAAAACCTTATCTAATGCCTTAATAAAGTCCATGAATCAGAAACCTACGGCCCTTCCTTCATCTATCAACTTGGTTAATTCCTCAAAGAACTCAACTAAGTTGGTAAGGCACGGTTTCTCCCGCACAAAACCATGTTGCCTATCACTGATAGGCCCATTCCTTTCCAAATATAAATAGATTTTATGTCTCAGTACCGTCTCCTGCAACGTCCTCACCACTGACGTCAGGCTCACTGGTTGGTAGTTAATCAGAATATCCCTACTACCCTTCTTTTACAGAGGACAACATGAACAACCCTCCAATCCTCCGGCACCTCACCTGTGTTTAAGGATGCTACAATGATATCTGTCAGGACCCAAACTATTTCATCTCTCGCCTCCCTTAGCCATCTGGGATAGATCCCATCCGGTCCAGGTAATTTGTCCACCTTAATAACCTCTAGCGTTAATAAAACACATCTTCCCTACTTATGTCAACGTGATCCAGAATAATCAAACTTATACCTCGAATCTAAACATTCATCATGTACCTTTCCTCAGTGAACACTGATGCAAAGTAATCATTCAGAATCTCACCCATTTTCACAGGTTCGACACACAGACCTTATCCTTTGGTGGAACAATCCTTTCTCTAGCTACCCACTTGCTTCTTATATAAGAATAAAAGGCTTTGGGATTCTCCTTAATTCTGCTCATTAACGCTATTTCATGATCCCTTTTAGCCCGCTTGATTCTTCGTTAAGACTGGTCCTACTCTTCCGATATTCCTCCAGGGCCCGTTCTGTTCTTAGCTGCATGGACCTATTGTATGATTTCCTTTTACTCTTGGCTAGTCGTATAATGTCTCCTGTCATCCACCGTTCACGAATCTTGCCTTTCCTATCCTTTGCTTTCAACAGGATATGCCTATCCTGCACTATCTTTAACCAATCTTTGAATGCTTCCCACATTGCAAATATGGACTACCCTTCAATTAGCTGTGTCCAATCCAAATTTCCCAGCTCCTGCCCAATGTTGATATAATTGGCCTTGGCCCAGTTTAGCACACTCCCCTTAGAACCACTCTCATCGTTGTCTACCAGTATTCAAAACTTACAGAATTGTGGTCACTGTTCCCAAAGAAATCCATCACCGCAACGTCTTCCACCTGACCTGGCTCATTCCTCACCACCAGGTCATATATGGCCCCTTCACTCATCGGACTATTGACATACTGCTCTAGAAAACTCTCCTGGACGCTTCTTACAAATTCTGCATCATCCAGACCTCTGCCACTAATGTATCCCAGTCAATTTTGAGAAAATTAAATCACCACCAACCTGTTGCCTCTACAGTTTTCCATAATCTGTTTACCTATCTGTTCCTCGACCTCACGCTCACTTTTGGGAGGCCCGTAATACAGCCCCAACAACTTAACTGCGCCCTTCTTATTTCTCAGCTCTACCCATAATTCCTTCACTAATCAGGCCCTCCATAGTGTCCCCCTTTAGCACAGCAATGATAATATCCCTGACCAGCAATGCAACTCCTCGCCCCCTTTTTTTTTACTTCCCTGCCTGTCCTGCCTGAAGTGTCTATATCCTGGAACATTTAGTGCTAATCATGCCCTTCCCTTAACCAGCCCTGGAATCCAGTGTAAATACTGAAACACTTCACAGGAACTGCCATATAAATACTGACACACACCCCAGGTCACCTCTTCTAAACACTGACACACTCCACGGGACGACCCTGCAAATACTGAAGCAATTCCTGTAACCCCCACAAAAATACGGAAAGAGACGCTGCGACACCCACAGTAAATACCAACACTCACCACAAGACCCCTGTGAAGTCCAACACACATGCCCAGGAAGCCATCGGTAAATACCGATATTCTCCCAGGGACACCCCTGTAAATACTGACACACCCCATGGGACCACCCTGTAAATATCAACAAACTCACAGGGAGCCCCTGTAAACACTGGCAGAGTCTGTGGTACCCCCCCCCCCCCCAAATACTGACACACTACCCAGGACCGCCCTGTAAATATTGACACTCTCCCCAGGACCTCCTTTAAATATTGACACACTCACCATGTACTGTAAAAATACTGGCACACTCCAGTGTAACCCCTCCTCTAAACACTCTCACACTCCCTAGAAATGCCCTGCAAGTATTGACACATGCCCCGGGACAATCCTGCAAATATCGACACAATCTCAAGGACATCTGTCTAAATACTGACACTCTCCCCAGAACCTCTATATAAATACGGAAACTCCCACACTCCATGGGACCCCAATGTAAGTACGGACTATCTTGCTGGGACCCTCCTGCAAATATTGCAATACATGACGGGATTACCTGTAAACGCCAGCACGCTCCCTAGTACTGCTCTGTCAGTACCATCACACTACCCGGGACTGACCTATTAATACCAATGCATTCCCCAAGATGTCCCTGTAAATACCAACACACTGACCGGAAACCTCCCTGTAAATAGCGACACACGCCCCAGAATCCCCTGTAAATACTGAATCACTTAACAGGACCCCACATGTAAATACTGACACACACCCTAGGTCACCTCTTCTAAATACTGATTCACTCCCCGGGAAACCCCTGCAAATCTTCACACATCTCCAGGACCATACGTCAGAATAAATACCCATGCCCCGGGCACCCTCACACTGGTAAATACTGACACACTCCCGAGGACCCCTATGTAAATACTGACACACACCCCAACTGCTGAATACTGACACACTCTGCTGGACCACCCCTCCAAATATTGACACACTCCCCGGGTCCCACCTTTAAAACTAACACACTGCATGCGAGTTACCTGTAAATACGGACACATTCCCCAGGACGCTCCCTGTCAATACTGCCACGTCCCCCAGGAAACCCCTGTACAGACTGGTAAAATCCAACGTACCCACTTTGTAGAAACTGACTTTCTCCATGGGACACCTGTGTAAATACTGATACCCACGCCGAGGCACATATATAAATACTCACACACTCCCCAAGACTCCCCCTATAAATACTGAAGCAGTCCCCACTACACGCCTGCAAAAATAATCACATGGCCTGGGATACCCCACCCTGTGAATACTGGTACACTCCGCTGGAATCCCCATGTGAATGTAGACACACGCCCCCGAACCAAGGCCAGAAATACAGGAGGCCCCCTGTAAATACTGGCACACTCCCCGGTGCACCCCTGTAAAAACCGACACACTCCACTGCATTCCCCCGCCCCCCGTTTATACTGACTTTCGCCCTGTACATTCCTGCAAATACTGACACTGACCCAGAGATGCACCTGTAAATACTTACACACTCCACGGGATCCTCCTGTAAATCCTGACACATGCCTCAGTAACTGCCTGTGAATACTGACACATTCCCTGACAACACCCCTGTAAATACTGAAACACTTTATGGGAAACCCCTGTAAATGGATGTTGCTTTGCTCGCTGAGCTGAAAGGCTCATTCCGAGACGTTTCGTTACCTTATTAGGTACCATCTTCAGTGGACCTCATGTGAAGGAATGCTGAAAATTCCTGCTTTCTATTTATATATTTGGCTTTCTTTGGGTTGGTGATGTCATTTCCTGTGTTTATGTTATTTCCTCTGGTGAAATAACTTCCTGTTCCTTTTCTTAGGGGGTGGTAGATGGGGTCTAACTCGGTGTGTTTGTTGATAGAGTTCCGGTATGAATGCCGTGCTTCTAGGAAGTCTCGTGCGTGTCTTTGTTTGGCTTGTCCGAGGATGGATGTGTTGTCCCAGTCGAAGTGGTGTCTTTCCTCATTCGGATGTGAGGATACTAGTGAGTGAGGTTCATATCTTTTTGTGGCTAGTTAGCTATGTAGGTTAATTTGATCTTAGAGTACGAAAAAGGTCAGCACAACATCGAGGGCTGAATGGCCTGCATTGTGCTGTACTGTTCAATGATTTCAGTAGATAGGGTTACAATGGCAGAAGAAGGTTTCGGGAATTTAGAGAGTCACAAATAGGAAGAGTGGCTAGGATTGTCAGGGTTAACAGAGACAATAATAATCTGGTCTGGAGGAGACGACCAGATTAGAAGGGCTGTGTGGACTGGAGGTAGTTTCACAGGGAGGGAGGACCACAGAGCTACATGAGGTTAAAGAAATGTGCAGAGCTATAGGGACTCCAGGAGTTCATGGAGAAGGGGAGGTGGGGAGGGCTGAAGCAGTTTACTGGTATAAGGATGTTGGTAGGACAGAGATGGTTTGCACAGACAGGGACTGGTTCGTGAATGGAGCAGATTGCAGAGATTCCGTGGGTTGTATAGACTGAAGAACAACCAGATATATGAAGGATAGTCATGATCGAATGTGTTTGTAGACATAGGACAGTCTTAGGTACTGCAGGTTATTTAGATATGGAGGATGTGGAGTTTGATAGATTTTGCAGGAGGTAAGGACAGTAATTGTGGCTGGAGACAGTTTCACAGATAAGGGAGCATCATTAACCTCTTCCACTTTGGTCTGAGTGGGAAGGTTATAGGGGATGCTGATTATTTCACAGATAGTATTGCCAGAGCGGAAGAAGGTTGTGGAGATGGGGAGGAGCTTACATTGACAGGATGGGTAATAGCGACTGGCCGACGTTACACAGATTTTGACTCTTGTCGTAACTGGATCGGGAGGGTCACAAGCATTAGAGTGAGTTCTATAGATCGGGAGGGCGGCAGAAACATGACAGGATCGTAGGTTCTCCACACATTGATCGTATGTTTAGTACTGGAAGAGGTTCCTTTGATATGATAGCTGAAAGCCAATGTATGTCGCCTTCTTTTTCCTGAACAGAGCGTCAACATCCTTCATCAGCCAGAGATTCCTCAACCTGCCAGCTTTTCTCTTTCCCACCTGTCCCCACAACATGGACATACTGGCCCTGAATTCTTGATATCACACTTTTAATATCCTCCTATTTGCCAGGTGTTCATTTTCGTTCAAACAGACTCACCAACTCGACCACTGCTAGATCTTGCCGAATGGTCCCAAACCTGGCCCTGTTTCAGTTTAGCACAGAAACATGTGGAATTCTCATAACTTTATCCATAGTTATGTTAAACTCAGACTGTACCCAAAGTGCTCTCTGATTGACACTTGCCCGCCCTCCATTTCTAAGGGGAGGTCCACTGTTGCACCTGCCTGAGTAGAGTAGGTCCTTCTACATCCTGGTTTAGATAACTTTCTTGGACACATTTGACAAATTCCACTTTGTACGGGCTTTTTACACTTTGGGTGACCCAGTCAATGCTGGGGAAATTTTAATTTCCAACCAATGCTACTCTACTATTCCTATATTTATTTGCAATCTCTCTACACACCTGCTCCTCAAATATGTTTGGCTATTTCAGGGTCTACATTACAGAGTGACCATCTCTTTTTTGTTTCTAATTTCTAAACATATCGACTCATTAAATGATCCCTTCGGAGTATCCTCTCCAAGCACTGTTGTTATGGCCTCCCTTATCAAAAGGATAACACCCTCTCCTCAGCAATTGTAGTTCATTCGTACCTGCAGCTTTTGTATCCTGGAATACTGAGCTACCCTTATCTCAGCCATGTTTATGTTCTAGCTATAATAATCATGTCCCCAGACCCAATCCATGCTCAGAGCTCGTCTGCCTTACCAATCAGGCCTCATGCGTTGAAATCAATGCACTTTAAACCAGAAGCATTTTCCCTCCCTTTACAGTGCCCCTGGATATTCTGAATAGTAAACTTGTTCTTGATGGCTGATGCATTTTCCCATGACAGGTGATTGTCCCTTTCTTATTCAGAGTCCCAACCCCCTGCCAAACTAGTTTAAAGTCTCCTAGTCAAAACTGGCAAATCTCCCTCCAAGAGATAGTGGTGCCTGTCTGGTTCAAGTCCAACAGCTCTCCCCCAACTTATACAGGTCACCTTTACCCCAGAAGAGGTTTCAGTAATCCAAGGACTGAAAACACTGCCCACTCCAACAACTCTTCAGCCAGACATTCATCTGGTCTATCCTTCTACTTCTCTCCTCACTGGCATGTGGCACTGGGAGTAATCCGGAGTCACTACCGTTGAAGTCCTGCTTTTCTAACTTCTTACCGACCTCCATATGTGCATTTCACATGTCCCCAACCCTTTGTCTACCTATGCCAATTATACCGATGTGCACAACGACCTCTCGCCGTTTAGAAAGTTCTACAACCAATCAGAAATATCTTTTATCCCGGTTCCCTAGAGTCAGCGCACGATCCTAGTGTCTATTCTGCAGGCTTACAATCTCCTGTCTATCCCCCTAACAACAGAGTCTTCTATCAGTGTCACTACCATCAGACAGGATCTGTCAAATATAGACTGCGAGGAAGCACCTGCAGTTGGGTAAATATTCGAAAATTTGGAGTATGTTAAAGTGATATAGTGAGATTTCAGGACCAGTGTGTTCCCTGAAAAGGGAATGACAAAGGCAGAAATTCTGATCAAGCGATATCGTCAAATTGATAAAGAAAATACAGTACAATAAAAAAAATAGGCTTCACAAGTGTGGGGAGTGAAACTGAGTCCTTAAAAATTAGGGGAAAGCAATGAAATAAGAAACACCTTTGGCAGATAATGTTAAGGAAAGGCCACAAGTTATTTTATAAGTACAGTTACAGTAAGAGAATTCCCAGCTAAAGAGTGAGACCTGTTAGAAACCAAAGGAACAATTTGCGTCCAGTGCCAGATGAAGTAGGTGAGGTCTTCAATGAATACTTCTCATCTGTATTCACACAGGAGAATGACATCATGGACGCGGATATCAGTTGGGATGGTGAGGTTCTAGAACTTGTTAAGATCAATAAGGGAGAGGTATTAAATGTTTACACAGGCATAAACGTGAAAAATATCTCCCGTGCCAGTGAAATATATCCCAGGAGTTTCTGGGAAGTAAGAGAGGAGATTGCGGGGGCCCTGGCGGATATGTTTAAGACTTTGCTGGCCACAGGTGACGTACAGAATGACTGGAGAATAGTTAATGTGGTTCCTTTTTTCAAGAAGAGCAGCAGAGATAGGCCAGGTAATGACAGAGCAGATAGTGAGCGGGAAATTAGTGGAAACAATTCTGAGGGCCAGGATGAATAAACAGTTGGAAAGACAGGAATCAATTAGGGATAGTCAGCATGGAGTTGGTGGAGGTATTTCCTGTCCAATGAATTCAGTTGAGTTTTTTTTTGTAATCGTGTCTAAGAATATTAATGAGGGCAGTGCAGAAAATGTGGGATATATGGAGTTCAGCAAGAGTTTTGACAAGCTCCTACATGGAAGGGTGGTCCAATAGGGAAGAGCCCATGAGATCCAAGGCAAGTCAGCAAATTGCATCCAAAATTGGTGGAGGGTTGTTCTTGCGATTGGAAACCTTTCACAATTGGTTGTACCACAGGGATCTGTGCAGGAACCAGTGCTGTTTTTATCCACATTGATGACTTGGACGGGAAAGTAGAATGTATCATCAGGAAGTTTACAGATGAGATTATAGCTGAGGGTTGTCCAAAGTGAGGCAGGTGGTCTCAGGCTACAGTCGGATTGTTGAGGCTGGGGAAAAATTTCAACAGAGTAATTTAAATAGACAATCTAGGCAAGAATACAACAGGCAATGAGGGAAAACTGATGAATTAAACTGCATTTATTTCAATGGAAGAGGTCTGACAGCTAAGGCAGGTGATCTCGTCGCATGGATGGGAAGATGGGAGTGGGATATTACAGAAATTACAGAAACACAGCTGAGGAAGGGACAGGACTGGCAACTCAATGTTCCAGGGTACAGATGTTACTGGAAGGATAAAAGTGGAGACAAGAGAGGAGAGGAAGTGGAGTGTTTTTATTTGGGAAAAGATCGCAGCAGCACTTAGAGACGATAATCCTGGGAATGGCCCAGTGGAACTGAGAAGTAAGAATGGATGATCTCTTTGATATGACTATACTACAGAAACCCAATAGCAAGCGGGAAATTGAGCAGCATTCATGTCAGGAGATCTCAGATATCTGAAGAATGATGGTGTTGTATTGTGCAAGGATTTTAACTTTCCAAACCGAGACTGGGACTGATCAGAAGCTGGGATGGGAGGAATTTGTTAAGTATGTTCAAGAAAACTGACTCAGACAATATGAACATTGATGGACCAGAGAAAAGGGCAAAAACTGACTAACCCTTCGGAAACAATTAGGGAAAAATGACTGAGGTGCTAGTGCAGGAGCATTTCGGGCAAGTGACCACAATTCTTTTAGTTTAAGATTAGTTATGGAAAAGGACAGACCTAGTCCACAAGTTACTGATCAAAATTGGTTTTGTCCCAATTGAGAAGGTATCAGTCAAGACCTTCCAAAAGTAGATTCGTGGAGTCTAATTTCAGGTAAAAGTGCTTGTGACAAATGGGAAGATTTCAAAACAAAGAAACGAGAGTTCAGGATAAGCATATTCCTGTTAGTGTGAGGGAAAATGCTGACACAAGTAGGAAACACTGGATGACTGGGGATATTGAGGCTTTGGTCAAGAAAAATGGGACACATGTCATATATTGCCAGCTGGATTAAGTGAATTACTTGATTAACACTGCTGGTGTTTTGATACACTTAAGAGGGAATTCGGGAGGGCAAACAGGGGGCCTGAGAAAGCTTTGACAGATCAGATTCATGTAAATCCAAAGAGATACTACAAGTATATTAAGAACAAAAGATTAACTACTGGCAGAATGTGGTCCCCTAAAGTTCAATGGGACCATCAATATGTGAAACCACAAGAAATGGGTGAAATTTCACGTCAGTACTTACTATGGAGAAAACCTCGAGAAGTCAGGGAAATAAAGCGTGATGTCTTCAAAAGAGTCCACGTGACAGAACAAGAGGTACTGGAGCTTTTAAAATGTATAAAATATAGCCAAATCTCTGCGAAATAATCAAGTATATCCCAGTACATTTTGGGAAGCTCAGGAAGAAACTCCAGAGCCCCTTACAGAGATATTTCTACTGACAGCCACGGGTGATAAGCTGGAAGCCGGAAGGGTGGATAATTTTGTACCAGTATTTAGAAAGAAAAAGGCCGCAAGGGAGACCGAGGGACGTCAGTGGTGCATCTGCTGTTGGGAACGATTCTGCGGGACAGGAGTCAAATACATTTGGCAATGATTGATGTGGGATAGTCTGCTCAAGTTTTTGCATACAAAGTACTATCTCACAAACTTGATTGAGTTTGTTGAAGAGCTCACCAAGACGATAAATGAAGGCAGAGCAGAAGACACTGTTGCAGTTAATTCAGCAAGGGCTTCGACAGAGTTTCGCAGGCTACAGAGGTTAGTAAAGTTAGATCACATTGGATCAGGGAGAGCTAGCCAAATGGATACAAAATTAGCTTGACAGGAGGAGACAGATGGCGGTGTCATATGGTTGTTCTTCAGACTGAACACTGACGACCAGCAGTGGATCCACTTCTGTGCATCAGTTCCATGAAGGATTTTGTTCAGAATATCGGAGTCATTGTTATTAAGTTTGTGTATATCAAAACTAGTGTTACAGTGGGCAGTTAATACAGTTAACGAAGGGGATCTTGATCAGCTGGTTCATAGGCCAAGGAATGAAAGATGGAGTTTAATTCAGGTTTTGGATTTTGTTAAGACAAAACAGGGGGGACTAAAACAGTTAATAGTAGGCCCCGGGAAGTGTTGTCGAACAGAAAGGGACCAAGGGGTACAAGTCACAACTTTTCTTCGAGGTGGCATCATAGGTGGAAAAGGTGGTGAAAGTGGCATCTGGCACACTAGCCCTCATTGGTCAGAGGATTGAGTCAATGAGTTGATATGACATGTTACAGCTGTACCAGACATTCCTGGGTCTCCATTTGGAGTAGTGCATGGAATACTGATCATCTTGCTTAACGAAGTATATTCGGAAACTGCAAATGGAGCAAAGATTGACAAAGATGTTACTGAGCTTAAAAATGTGTTGCTGGAAAAGCGCAGCAGGTCAGGCAGCATCAAAGGAACAGGAGAATCGACATTTCGGGCATAAGCCCTTCTTCAGGAATGGGTTTGACGCACAAGGAGAGGCTGCATAAGCTGAAAGCAAACGGGGAGAGGAGGTAGCTTTGGTAGGTATGGTTAAGGAGAATGCAAACAGATTCTCTCAGGATACAAGTACAAAAAATAAACTAGAGAGTCAAAAGGGCCGCTCAAAGATCACATTACCAACGAAAACATCATGAAGCTACATGTGTGGAGCCACAAGAGATGGGCGAGACCAGAAATGAATAAATCATGTCAGATCATACTGTGGACAAAGACATTTAAACAAAGGGAAAGGAACGGTGATGGGTTGAAAATAGATCGCCATGACAGAAGAGCTGGTGCTGGAGGTCAGAAAACACGAAGGTAGAGAAAGCTCGAGATCCTGAACAAGAGTATCCCAGAACATTGTGACAATGTGGTGGCGGGGACACGAACAGAGATATATGTATAATTGTCCTTCGTGTTTCCATTGGGTGTATGAGGCTGAGGGGTGATATTATAAATTTTCAAAAAACCATGAGGGGTATAAATAAGGTGAATAGCCACTGATTCTAACCCAAGGTAGGGGAGTCCGTAATTAGAAGGCATAAATATGGGATTAGAGAGGAAATACATAAAAGGGATCGGGGTGAACATTTTCCACACCGAGGAGAACATTTTCCCCAAGTATTGAATGAACATGGCATGGAAGTGTTTGAGAAAAGTGCAATTACAACATTAAAAATAGACATTTGAGCAGATACATGGAAAGGAAAAGATTTGAACACATTTGGGTCAAATGAAGACAAATGTGACTCGTTCATGAACCGTGGTCAGTATGCACTAGTTGGACCGAAAATTCTGTTTCCATGTTACCTGACTCTGACTCCAGTTATTGGAGGAGGTGAGGTCCGAGATAAGGCATGTTGGAGACACTTGAAGCAAGTTACAGCAATAGTGGCGTTAGTCTGGAATGCAGTAGGTTTCACATATGTGCAGCAAGTATACAGAAGGGAGGAAAGTACATAGATAAGAAATGTTACAAGTGTTAAAAATTATTGAAGACTTTAGGATGCAGGTTTGCTCGCTCGCTGTTTGTTATAGCCTTTGCATTACCGCTTCTGCTATGAATCCGGATAGCGGAGATCCCATGGGTGTGCCGTTGGTTTGTTTGTAGACTATGTTGTTGAAAGTGAAGTGGGTGGTGAGGCACAGGTCCACTAGCTTCATGATGTATTCGTTGGTAATGTGATTGATGGTGGTTGGGGTGTGTGTGATGGTCTCTTCTAAAAGTGTGGTAAGTGTTTCCTTTGCCATGTCAATGTTGATGGAGGTGAACAGTGCTGTTACATCGAATGAGATCATTGCTTCGTCTCCCTCTATTTTGGT
>NC_057758.1:9345660-9358835 GCF_004010195.1 Chiloscyllium plagiosum
ACCACAACGCCATAAACAAACACATAGATCTAGATACCATCTATCAACACCTCAGAAAACGAACAGGAAATGACATCACCACAAACCCCAGGAACCCCAACCAGGAGAAAGATATAAATAGGAAGCAGGAGACAACAGCTTCGTTTCACTTGGAGGTCGCCACTGATGATGTTACTTAGCCAGGTAATGAAACGTCTGGATATCAAACCGACAGCTCAGCGAGCAAACCTACACCCTAAACCTTAACCTGAGCTACAAACCTTCACAAATTTTGCAAACATTATTGAAGACTGGTCAATGAGACATGTCACAGATCCAATCTTGGAGAGTAAACACAGAACAGAAAGATCCCAAGCAGCATTACCATCCTCTTGTGGGAGGCCTGTTTTCCCCTCTGTTGTATTGATGCTCACTAAGACAGCACAGACCTGGAAAGATAACTGTGAACTCTCTACGCTATCTTAGCACAACAAAACGTAAATTTGGGGTGGTGACTGAGCCTGGGGTACGTCTATTATATGCTCCCCTTCCAGCAGTATATCTCTGTCATGTCTTGTTAGTCGATGATTGGAGCCCTCTCAATGATCTTTATTCTGTGCACTGAGTGATCTTAACTCACTGCAGGATTTATTGATGGCTTCAGATCTCCATGTCCTTTTATCTCGCTGGCTCACCAACCATTGTCAATGTGGTTATGGACCAGAAACCCAGCAGTTTGTAAGTCTACTGTTTCATGAAATTCCTGAGTACTTACAGGCAGCAGAGAAATGGGCAGAATGGGAAATTAGACTGATGCAGTGAGAGTGACACATGTGGAATGGCACCGAGTACCACAGAGATCTGGAATAGTCAAAGTCTTCATCCCTGGCCTGTGCTGCCTCTTCTGTCTGGAGTGGAGAGTTATGTTGGATTAGTACCTGGAGTAGCTGAAAAAAAGAAAGAGACACTGATAACGGCAGCAATTAATCCCACACAGTGAGAAATACTGTGTGATATCACCAGAGTTCAGGATGATTTCAGAATTAAACAATGGTGTAGGAAGAACGGGTTTTGCTTTATGACGCGCTGGTAGCAACGTTCAGGCATGAGCAACCTGTGGCCAGGCGAAGTGATGGCCGAGTGCTACTGTTGCCAAAGCATGGATCCAAAACCTCAGCTCTTATTCAGGGGACATAAGTTTAATGCTACCATTAGAAATGGCTGAATTTCGAATCAATAATGTTGAAAAATGTAATCAACAATCTGTAAATAAGTTAAAAAAAAATTGCTAATGTATAACAAACCAAACGGTTGTCCTTGAGCGAAGGACATCGGCCATCCTCAAGTCTTCGGCATGACACACCCACAGCAACGTGTTTGCCACTCAATTACCATTTGAAATGTGCCAAAAAGTGCTCATTTCAAGTTAGAGCTGGGCAAGAAAGGCTAGTAAGCTACAGACACCCACATCCAATACGTGATTAAAAAAAAACAAATATTGGGTTGGCCCCATTGGAACAGTGCTGGGACCAGTGTACTGGACAGTCACGTCGATAGCTTTATGGACAGAGCTTCAAACTGGCCCGGCAAATGCAGGGACAGGGTTCAGGAGCAAGAGCTTTCCACCTCCAGAGAGAAAATGTGAATCATTGGAACAGCATGGGAATGTGGCTGAAGTCGAGCACGCAGGAACAGGATGGGACAGAGTTTAACTAAAATTGCTTATCCTTCAAATATAATTATTTATTTTAATATGCAGTCACTGTGGCAATTTTTAAATGCAGCGCCAACAGCCAAAAATGAAATTAATGGTGGAGATTACATGTCGAGGTTGTGTTGTTAAAGGGACACGTTAATTTGGCTGATAGGTGATCTCCCCTCCATCTCATTATGCGTCTGGTGAAAATTGAGCACATGACTGAGATTGAAGAATGAAGATTTGCTGCATCTGAAACACAGCATTTTGGCAGTGTATAGTTGTACTCAAATGTTAGTCTATGTTCTGTGCTCATCTTTTAAACTAACAGGGTTCAGGATCATTGGGAATATGACCTTTACCTGATCAGCTGACAACAATGAACCTAATGGGGTGATGCTGAGCTCTAAATCACTTCGACAACCAGCTGCACAGCACAGGAGGAGGCCAGGCAATCTTTTGTAGGTTGCTACGCAGAAATGAAGGAGTCCTGGTTAGCTGCCAGGGACTACAGTGTAGAGATAGGTACTGATTTTCAGTATGGGTGCATGGAAAGCTGTAACTAGTGGAATTCCTGGGGGATCAATGTGAGGTCATCAACAGTTTAGTGATTTGTGAGATTAGTGATTTGGATGAAGGGGCTGAATGGGTTGGAGTTGAGTTTGCTTATACACCAGGCTAGTCATTTAATAAGATGCCAAATGGAGACAGAGCGTCTGTATAGGGATACAGACAGGGGAGAGTAATGAACAAACCTTCGGCAAATAAAAAATACAATGTGCGTGATAGGCGGTTAGTGCTTTGGAGGAAGCATAGATCAAGCATAAATTATATAATTAGAGACGGAAAGCAGAACTCGGTGGCAAAAATGGATTTGTGTGCATTTGTAGATACACCACATCAAATTAGTTTGTAGTTGCAGTAAGTGAGTTGGAAAATAAATGAATGATGCTCTCTCTTGTAAAGGGTATCAGGTATGATCTTAAGAATATTTCGTTGCATCTGCACAGGCCATTTCCTGAGACTGCATCTGATATACTGTGTGTAGTTGTGATCCCCGAAGTGAAAAACAAATTGCTTTTGAAACTCTTTCAAAGATTTTTATCTTTACTCGTTCTTCGGATGAAGGCATTATGTTAGAAACGATTAGTAGTTTAAGCCTGAGAATGAGAAATGTTCTTATTGACCCTTTAAGACTTTGAGCTAGTGAATAACTGCTGGATATTTTATCTTGTAGGGGAGAATAAAACTGGAAAAGTAATTTAAGAGTAAGTTGCATTCATTTAAATACGGATGTTGTGAAGATATTAAGCATTGTATTTTAAAATTACACGGGCACATATAAATACATCTTCAAATCCAATGGGGCGATTAGTTGTGAAATAAATTGCTGTGTGTACGACAGCCAATAATGCTCTACCTACATGGAGCAGGGAATGTGATGAATTCAGACACTGTTCAAAGAGACCTCACTGGTCCACTTTTGGTAATGTTATTGTGTGATTGAACTCAGAGAGGGACAAAAAGAAAACATTCCTGAGAAAGAACTACCTACTGCTCCCTTTCTGTTTCCGTGTTCCTCTCCCCAGTCATCTTTACCACCCATTGAGGATTCCTGATGAAGATTCATTGGACTCTCCCCACTGCCGAAAACAGGGAATTCAGCCAAATCTAACTGTGCCAGAAAGGAATCTCATTGCGAGCAGCTTGTAAGAGCAGAATGCATTCATTGGTTCAATAATATTTGGTACAATCTTTCATTTTTCCTTTCACGTGAGTTCACTTAGAATTTGGGCAAAGTTATTTCAATTAACACTCTGCAGTGATTTTGTTTTTCAACTTATCATCAAACGTGTGCATGCGTCAGTATTTTTAGAACAAGAAAAATCGGTGTGCAGATTTACAAAATCCAAACTGTTCGTCATTTATCTTTCCATTACAGTTGAGTAAATTTGCTTGGGTTATAAACTCGTTACTTTTAGCAGAGTAAATATTATGGAAGGAAAAACTTATGAAGAAAGGCTAAGGGAACAGAGGCTGTTTTCGTTGGAGAGAAGAAGCTTGAGATGTGACTTAATCGAGTAGTAAAAAATAAACAGTGGGATAGATAGGGTGGACTGTGAGGGCCGTTTTCCTCTGATGATGAAGGCTAACATGAGGGGATATAGCTTTAAATTCAGGGGTGATAGATTTAGACTGATATGGGGTAGTTTCTTCACTCGGAGAATAGTAGTGGCGTGGAATGGCCTGCCTGCAACAGTAGACTCGCCGACTTTAAGGGCAGTTAAATGGTCATTGGACAGACGTATGAATAATAATGGAACAGTGTAGGTTAGGTGGACATCAGATTATTTTCACAGATTGGCGCCAAATTGAGGGCCGAAGGGCCTTTTCTGCGCTGTGGTGTTTTATGTTCTATGTCATATGTTAAAGAAGCCTGCCCAACCTGTTCTTAACCCCGACCCAGTCTGACACCTATATCAGTGATCATATTTCCAACCCGGTTTCATTTAACATTTGCAGTGAGCAATGGAGGAGTGGTACTTGTAAAGGGAATAGTGACCCGAACAAGTGATAGGCGAATCTGACGTTACTGGGGGCTAAGTTGTTGGAGTGGACGTGAGGGATAGGGGTTACATACATTTGCAAATACAACTACTGATTATGTATAGTCAGCATGGTTTTGTGCATGGCAAAACCTGTCCAACACTCTTTCTTGCGCCGTTTTGAAGAGGTAACAAAGAGATTTTATGAAGGCACTGTGGTCGACGCTCTCCATATAGACCTCAGGAAGAATTCAACGCATGACAGACAGTTTAGTAAGGTTAGGTCATAAATGGATCCAAGCTGAGCTAGCCAGTTGATTGCAGAATTAGATTGTAAGCAGAAGGCACAGGATGGTGGATGATTGCTTATCAGTCCTGAGGTTTGTGACCAGTGGTCTGAGGCAAGGAACATTGCCAAATCCACTGCTTTTCATCAAGTATATAAAGGATTTGGTGTGAATATGTGCCTGGTTAGTATGTTTGCAGATGACATCAAATTTCAAGGTGTATTGGCTAGCAAGGTTTACCTCAGAGTACAACGGGAATTTGAACAGGTGGGCCAATGTGCCATGGAGTGACAGATGGAGTTAAATTTAGAAAAAAATGAGAAGGGTTGCATTTTGGTAAGGGAAAGCAGGGCAGGACTTAATTAATGGTTGGGCCCTGGGGAGTGTTGTTGAACAAAAGTGTGCAGGCTCATATTTCCTTCAAAGTAGAATGCTTGCCTTTTTTGGTCAGTACGTTGAGTATGGGAGATCATGTTGCGATTGGGCAGGATGTTGGTGAAGCCATATTTAGAATACTGTGTTTATTACGGTTCTCTCTGCTATAGGAAGGATGTTATTAAACTTTAGAGGCTGCAGGAAAGATTTACAAGGATATTACTGGGCATGGAGGGTTTGAGGTACAGGGAGAGGTTGGACAGACTGGAACTTGCTTACTCTGGAGCATCGGAGGCCGAGGCTTGACATTTCAAGGTTCATAAAATGACGAGGGTCATAGTGTAATGGAAATTTAACATTTATAGTGAAAGTTATAAAAGAATTAACGGCCTGAATTTGCAAAGCCTTGCAGACAGAAAAAATAATTGCACCGACAGTAAGGAATTACAAGGACAGTAAACTATCATATCAACAGTCAAGGAATGAGAAAAACAATTCCGTATGTGGAAAGGCACTCGAATGTTCCAGGCTCCTGGCCTTGAGATGTTCTTAAGGAAAATCGAAGTATAGTATAAATGGAATACGTGAAAGTCGTCAGGTGCTCCTTACATGAGGCGTCTTGCCAATATATCGTGTTGACCCTGCAGAGTGCAAGAAATAAAGCTTTTTCTTTGCTCTTGCTAGCATTTGAGTCGACTCGATTTAATTTCCACGACAGTAAACTTAGGGGCTGTCCCGAGACCCCACAACTGAGTAAGATTCTGAAGATTCCCAGGAGGCGGAGGCGCCAGCGCCTGGAAGGACTTTCATTTTTACTCGAGCATTAAGTTGGTCCCTTTCCACAAGAGGGTTGGGTATCTGTGGATCGCCGCAGTGCCAGAGTCTGAATCGAATATGGTCGTGACTTAAGTAATGCTACATAGAGGCTCGTGCTAAGAGAATAAATGAATCAGGAAGAGAGTCCAGTACTCGAGTAAAACTCAAGGGAAGGGAGTGTTTCTAAAACACTCTCCAGAGTGTTTAAGAAACAGAAAGTTTAAGGGTAGTTTGAGACTTGGAACCACCACTGACTGAGTTGAACTTGTCAAAGACGTACCGGGTATGCGATTTCTTAGTTTACAAAAATCGATGCATTGAGTCATCGCGCCCAATGAGAAGGGACTTCTGGAGGTAACAGCAAGTCATATTGGCAAAAAACGTCATGGTACCACGCACGAGAGAGAGCTGAACACTTTTCCAATAACGCTAAAAATGGGCTCCAGCAAGAGCAAACAAAACGGGGGTCCACAGAGGTCTTGCAATGGTCAACCAAAAATACAATACATGCTAGATAATTACGGACCCGAAACTGTAAAACAGTTAAAATTGTGGATCAAGGAATGTGGTTTTCCGGAGGTAGGAAGTTTTAGTAAAATACAGTTGGAAAAACTGAGGTCACGGTTGGAAGAATAAGAGGAAGAGGAAGAGATCGTGGAAAAGGTCTGGCAGAGATAAATCTGGCGGGTGAGTTGTTTGTGGAGCAGTGGACCACTGGGAGAGGCAGTGCCCCACAGACAGTCCCAATCGGCCCTGGATGCTGGACTGCAGGGTGACTGTCGGGGGAAGGCTGAGGTGGAGGTGGGTAGACCACAAAGGACAGGTAAGCCTTTTTCCTTTAAACATGGCAACGAAGACTCGCTTATGCTAATCTCCTCTACTAACCTTATGGGCACTGAAACATGTCCCACCTCTATATTGAGTGCTGAGATTGCAAAGCGTGAACTATGTGTTCAGTATAATGATGATGCTTATGCGTCAATGCCTGCCTCTATGTTATATGTGGAAGGTACGCCAGTTACCATTTTGGAAGGTATGGGGGAACATAGTCAGTCCTTAAATCAAGCCAGTTCAGAGAGTCTACGCACATAAGGTTGAGTGGAAGGCTCCTGAACTCAATGGGTGCATCAGGAGTCGTGATATGAGAGAGATTTACCGCATCCCTATTGTGCGAAAGCAGGAATGAGTAAACATTCCAATTCTCATTTCTGTTTTCAGAATTCTGTCCTTTAAATCTGATAGTTCAAGATCTCATAGTGAGACTGGGTGGGATTTGTTCAGTACCCTGATGGGCTTGCAGGTAGTACAAAAGGAAGATATACCAGTGCAGGCTGTAAAATACGACTCATGACCCCTGATGTATGTCTATGAATGGCGATTAAGCCAAAGAGTGTTAAGTGCATTAAGTAATTTGCTCGTCCTGAAAGCAAGTAGCCATGTTAATCCTATTAACACCGATTTTCTTGCTGGGAATATGCTGCACTGCACAGCACACGTACACCAGGATGGCCCTGATGAATCATATGAGAAGGATTGGTTAAGGAGATTGGTTAAACCAGATCAGTTGTTATTGTGCGAATTTTATTGGAATAATAACAGATGTGCACTCAGTGAGAACGTATCTAAAGTCTCTGTGACGGCAAGTAGACCCTACCTTTTTGATATGGAAGGCTCATTTCCTCACGTGTCATTGGCGAAGGCGTCCAGTGACCGGTGGCAGGATTAGGGACCATGGGTACTGAAGGCACAAGAAATGAAAGATTATGTCTTAAGGGACTATGTGGGTATCTGGCTCATTGCACATCTGCGGACATATAGGAAGAAACTAAATTGGCTAACTCAGGTGGATAGGGAGGTCCAGGTAACCCCAACTAGCACTGAAGAGCCTAGGAGAGTAGCGTGGCGTATTCCTAAAGTAGAAGTCTCGGACCCAAGATTTAAAATGGTCCCGACTGAGTTGTGGGCAAAAGGCAAACCTGATGTGGGGCTCATGCGATGATGTGAACCCATAAGAATAACTGCAAAATCTGAGTATAGTCCTTGCAGAGCACAATACCCGTTAAAACCCGAGCTGTAGAAGGAATTACTCCAGTCTTTGAATCCCTCCTAAAGGCTGGAGTGATAATACCCTGTGAAAACTCACCGGTGAGAACCCACATTTTTCCAGTCAAAAAGGCAAACATTCCTGGTGAACTGGAGCAATGGATGTTTGTTTAAGACCTGCAGTTAGTCAATGACGCTGTTGATCCGCGCGCCCCAACCTTTGCACTATATTTTCTTTTAGATTTATTCACTTACAATGTGGAAACAGGCTCTTCGGCCCAACAAGTCCCCACCGACCCACCACCCACCCATACTCCTACATTTACCTCTTAACCTCAGACTACGGACAATTTTAGCACGGCCAATTCACCTGACCTGCACATCTTTGGATGGTGGGAGTAAACCAGAGCACCCGGAGGAAACCCACGCAGACACGGGGAGAATGTGCAAAGTCGACACAGTCAGTCACCCGAGACAAGATTTGAACCCGGGTCTCTGGCGCTCTGAGGCAGCAGTGCTAACCACTGTGCCTCTGTGCCACCGTGCCGCCCATATATTGGCTCAAATTCACCAGACCGTAAATGGTTCCCTGTTGTGTATTTAGCAAATGATTTCTTTAGTGTACCAGTACACCCAGAATATCAATCCTAGTTCGCTTTTTCAGTGAAAGGGAAATCTTATACTTTCACCTGACTTTGTCAAGGTTACAATGAGTCCCCCACCATATATGATGAGGCTCTACGCAGGAGCCTGTAGAATGTTGTTTTAACACTGGGGTCAGCGCTTCTGCAGTATGTAGACGATTGCTTAATAGCAGCACCAACAGAGGAACACTGTGAGAGAGATCCCCTGGAGTTGCTTTGCCATCTAGCTGGGGAAGTACAAAAGCTAGTTTCACAAAACTAAATTTGGGCAGCAAAAGGTAACGTTCTTAGGGAACTTGATATGTGAACAAGGCAAGGACAATGCTCCAGACAGAGTTCAAGCAATCCAGAAAATTCCAAAGCCTCAATCGAAGAAACAATTGATATCCTGTTTTGAGCATGTACTCCTACTGGAGAAAGCTTATATCACATTATGCAACCCTTGAGGCGCCCCTAAGTGACATAATCCATGACAAAGGGTTGCAGGTCCAGAGTCTATTGCAGTGGACACCAGAGGCCGTGGGTGTCTTTGTTGAATTGAAAAATGCTCTCCAAACTACACCTATACTGAGGATTCAGAATCCAAACAAACCTTTTGTACAAACGGTAGATGAGAAGTATGGCCGCATGACATCTGTGCTGTTGCAGGATCATGGGGGAGAATTGAGGCTGGTAGCTTATGTTTCGGTAAAAGTCGACACCGTAGTGGCAGGATTGCCTAAACAATAGACGATAGACAAGAAACAATAGACAATAGACAATAAATGCCTGCGAGCCATGGCCGCAGCTGAAAAATTTGTTGTGGCCTCCAGGGACATAATCAACTATGGTGAATTAACCCTTCTGGTCCCACGTGCGGTATCCTTACTGCTTTCCGAGCAAAAGGCCGCACACATGTCAGCAGCACGTTCGCTCAGATACAATACCGTGTTTTTGGGGATGCCTAACATTACAATAAAGCAATGTAATGTCCTTAACCCTGCTAGGCATCTCCCCACAGAAGGAGACGGAGACCAACATGATTGTTTTGATGTAACTAATGAAATTTGCAGCCCCTAGACAAGATTTACAGGATTCACCACTTCAGAATCCTGATATGGAGTGTTTTTTGTGGATGGGCAGCATTCAGGAGCAAGGAGACAGGCCAGAACTGTGTTGAATATGTTGTAGTAACTACCCACGAGGTCGTCTAAGCGGGATCATTCCCTTCCCATCTGTCAGCGCAAGCAGCGGAGCTGATTGCTTTGACTGAGGCACGTAAATTGGCTAAGGGAAGGATAGTGAATGCGTACACAGACAGCAGATATGCATTCGGGGTTGTACATGACTTTGGAACCCTGTAAAAACACAAGGGCTTCTTGACCTCCCCCAGAAAGCCCATCACACACCGTGGCCTGATATCTCACTTGCTGGAAGTGGTCCTATTGTTTAAATGAATCGCTTTGTGTAAAGGTGAAGCCCACATGAAAAATAATGATTCCATTTCTCAAGTCAATGCGAAGGCGGACTCAACGGCAATGACAGCAGCCTAGCAGCCAGCAAATGAGCAACTTGACATGTGTATAACAAAAATTTGAACCCCAACAGCAGACGTACAGGAGTTACATTCACACTCAACACTTCAATCGCTGTTGCTTGAGGTAAGTCCTTTTTAAGTGGGAAAATCAACCTTCCCGGCAGCTCTCTGGGCGTCTCTCTCTCTCTCGCTCGCCCCAAGAAATGATGGCCCTTCCTGTTTACCTTAGAATCCTCTAAAGTGCCATCTTATGCTTTCCTACTCATCCTTAAGTAATCTTCCTTCTTCCTCTGGACCAGTTATGCCTAATAGCATTATAATTCCCCCTTTCCAATTAACTATTTTCCATACTGTCTGCCATATCCGTCTCCATAAATATAGTAGAGGCGATGGAGTTGTAATCACTATCATCAGAGTGCAATTCCACCGAGAGTTTGGATACTATTGCATGGTTCGTTTCCAAACATCAAATCTAATATGGCCTTCACTCTACTCAGCCTCTCTACATATTACATCCGGAACCCTTCCTGGGTGCACCTTGAGGCAGCACGGTGGCTCAAGGTGCACCCAGCCTTGGCCGACTGCCTGTGTGGAGTTTTCAAATTCTCCCCATATCTGCGTGGGTTTTCTCCGGATATGCAGGTCAGGTGAAGTGGCCATGGTAAATTGCCCCATTTCGTTAGGTGCATTAGTCAGAGGGAAAGGGGTCTAGGTGGGGTATTCTTCTGAGAGTCGGTGTGGATGTGTTGGGTTGAAGGATCTGTTTCCATTCTGCAGGTAATCGAATCTATAGAAACCCTTTTCGACGATCTCTTTTTCTGCAGCAATGATAATATCCCTGATTAACAATGCCATTCCTCTGCCCCATTCATTTTGAAACATGTAAACCCAGGAACGGGCAACAAACATTCCTGTCTCTGTGATACCCTAGTCTTCGTAATGGCCACAACATTATAGTTCCAAGTACTTATCCATGCTCTGAGTTTGTCACTCTTGTTCCTCATATTTTTGCATTAAAAATAGACACAGTTCAACTCATTACACTGACTGCAGGTTTTCCCTGTCAATGCCTATCCATCCTCAGAACCTCTCTCACGCTGTATCTGGGTTTTCACTACCTACAAATCATCTGCTCATGTAACTTACTTCCTTCAGTCTTGCATTGGTCTCCTCTTTCCTGAGCTAGCATTTTATAATTCCTTCGGATTCCCCTTAATTCTGCCAGGCAGGGATACTTTAACCTTTCGCCCTGCTTTTAGTCCTCTGATCGCCCCGTTTGAATTCATTCCGAGTTGTTCCATATTCTTCAAGGACTTCATCTGTTTTTAGTTTTCCAGGTATTCAGTATGCATCTTTTTATAAAATCTAAGTTGATACTCCCTCTTTCCATCCAAGTTTCCTTATTCCTGTCATTCCTTTTCTTCGTTTTCACACGAACATGTCTGTCCTGCATTCTAATCAATTGGTCTATATAGGACTCCCACAAGTCAGACGTGGATTTAGCCTCAAGCAGGCATTGTCCATCCACAATTTCTAATTCTTACTTCATTCAATTATAGTTGGACTTTCATTAATTTAACACCTTCATCTGAAATATACGCTTATCCTTACTGACAAGTATCCAAAACGTACAAAAGTATGGTCATAGTGCAGACATTGGTTCTCTACTGAATCTTTGATCACTTTCCAGGCGTATTTCCCAACACCAGGTCCACTGTATTTTCCTTTCTCATTGAATGCTCCTCAACACAGCGTTTCAAATTTTTTTTTTTAAATACCTGACAACATGTCGAATTTTTTCCCCATCCCCTAACCCAGCACTCAGTGATTCCCAGTCAAGAATTTAAAACATCAGAATGGGTATATGAATAGGAACCTAGATTAGAGTGATGCTGGAAGTGCACGGTAGGTCAGGAAACATCCGAGGAGCACGGAAATTGACGTTTCGGGCAAGAGCTTTTCATCAGGAATCCTGATGAAGGGCTTTTTCCCGAGACGTCAATTTTCCTGCCCCTCTGATGCTGCCTGACCTGCTGTGCTTTTCCAGCACCATTCTAATCTAGACTATGACCTCCAGCATCTGCAGTCCTCACTTTTGCCTATTTGAATAGGAATCATTAAGAGGGAAAAAGAGCTAAGTACTTGCAAAGGTGGGGTATCTCTTTGGCATGAACAAATTGGCCCAAAGCCTCTGTTTCCTTGCTGTATGACTCGATAACCTTGTTATGTTCACATCTTCCCACAATCTGACGGCAAACCTACAATATGGAACAATACAGCAGAGTACAGGCTGTTCGGCCCTTAATATTGTGCAGCCCTGTTTAGCCATTCTGAAGCACACTAACTTACAATATTCCACTCTCAACCATATGCATCTGCAATGAGCATCTAATACTCTTAAACTTGGCGAGTCCACTATTGTTGCAAGCACAGCATTCCACGCGCCTACTATTCCCAGAGTAAAGAAAATAGCTCTGACATCTGTCCAATATCTATCACCCCCAATTTAATTATATGTCTACTCGTGCTGGTCATCGCCATCCAAAGAAGAAGGCTCTCACTGTCGAACATATTTAAACATCTGATTATCTTACATGCCTCAATTAAATTGCTTTCAACCTTCTTCTCCCAATGAAAACAGCTTTAAGTCCCTCAGTCTTTCCTCGAAATACATTCCCTCCATTCCAGGTGACATCCTAGTTAATATCCTCTGAGCCCTTTCCAAAACTTCCACATTCTCCTATAATGCAGTGACCAGAACTGTATGCAATACTCCACATGTGGCGGACCAGAGATTGGCAGAGCTGCATTATGATCTTATGGTTCCGAAACTCACTCCCTCTACCAGTAAAAGCCAACACACTGTATGTCTTCTTAACTATCCGATCAACCTGAGTGGAAACTTCGAAGGATCTATGTACCTGTTGTGGTTCTGTTCGCCAAGCTGGGAATTTGTGTTGCAGACTTATCGTCCCCTTAGGTGACATCCTCAGTGTTTGGTAGCCTAGTGTGAAGCGCTTCTGTCATGTTTCCTCCAGTAATTATAGTGATTTGTATCTGACGCTTCCGGTTGTCACTTCCAGCTGTCCGCTGCAGTGGCCGGTATATTGGGTCCAGGTCCAAGTCCAGAACACCGAATGGATAATTCACCACAAAGGTGTACAGGAAAGCCACACACACAGACCAAGTCCTAAACCACGAAAGCAACCACCCCAACACACACAAAAGAAGTTGCATCCAGACACTGTTCAAAAGGGCCACAACACACTGCAG
>NC_057758.1:9359110-9414107 GCF_004010195.1 Chiloscyllium plagiosum
TCCACAGATTCAATCAATAAGCACATCGACCTGGACCCAATATACCGGTCACTGCAGCTGACAGCTGGAACTGACAACCGGAAGCGGCAGAGACAAACCACTATTTATGCCGGAAGAAACATCACAGAAGCGCTTCACAGGAGGCTCCCAAGCACTGAGGGTGTCACCCAGACAGGGGACGAAACGTCTGCAACTCAAATTCCCAGCTCGGCGAACAGAACCACAACAACGAGCACCCGAGCTACAAATCTTCTCCCAAACTTTGATCTATGTACCTGGACATCGAGATCTCTCTACTTATCTGGACTCCTTAGAATCCATAGCCCAATACTCTGCATTCGTGTTACTTCATCCAAAGTGAATCACCTCACACTTTTTCGCATGAACTTCCGTTTTTCACCTCTTCGCCCAGCTTTTCAGCTTATCTATGTCTCTCTTTAACCTGCAACGTCGTTCGTCATTATCTACAACTCTACCGGCATTAGTGTCATTCTCAAACTTAATAAATCCTTCTATGCCCTAATCCAGGTCGTTTATATAAATGAAAAACAACAGTGGACCCAAAACAGATACTTGTGGTTCCCTACTAGTAACTGAACTGCAAGATGAATATTTCCCATTAACCACCACCTTCTGTCTTCTTTCAACTAGCCAATTTCTGATAGCTCTTCCTCTATTTCCCGTTGGCATCTGGGAGACTGTAATGGAATTCCAGCTTTCGGAGCGCATCCTTCCTATTACTGAGACTTATCCATAAAACCTCGTTGCAAGATCATTCCTTGGTGTTGTCCCTCAACACACTTGGTATTTGTTCCTTAAGGCGACGGCCCCACCTATTTCGCTTCCTCTCTTGTCTCATCCGAAACATCCAATTCCCAGAAAGTTAAGCTGTCAGGCCTTTCCCTTTTCAATCACGGCTTTGCGACAGCAACATCATAGTTGTGTGAAATAAACTCGACTCTAAGTTCATCCACTTTGCCTGTTATATTTCTCGCAATGAAACAAATAGTTTACAAACCTAAATTCCACTTGACCATGGTAAACCTCTCCCTGTCGGCTCTTCATCTTAATTATGTTTGCGTTTGTCTCAAGCTCCTCTCCAGTCTCTCTACTTAAATTACCTGTTGCAATGGTTCCCGCACACCCATTCCCGCCAAGCTAGTTCAAATGCTCCAGAATGCTACTATCAAAAGTCTCAGTTGGTATTGTAATGTTCACAAAGTTTAGGCGTGAGAAGTTCTTGTTGAAAAGGTCGTGTCTTCCCTTGAAGACAAACCAACGATCCACTTACTTGGAATGAACGCCATCTCACGCACAACCAGCCAATTAACCATTTGGTCAATGTAATTGGTCTCCGTTACTCACCTCAGTAACACTTATATGGTGAGTAATTCTGAGATTACTACCCCAGAGGTCCTGCTTTTTTTAGTCCATTACCAAACTCCCTGCATTGTAGTTCCAGGTCTTCCTACCTACATCATTGCTGCCAATGTTGACACTGAAATCTGTCTATCTGTCCTCCCATTTCGAAATGCTCAGAAGCCTAGCGTTTGTTTAAAACTACTACAGCAACTAAGTTCATAGTTAAACATATGATCTATCAATTTGGTTTCTTTCCAGAAATTGTTTTGTGTTAGAATTAGCAATTGTAACAACAGATTCAAATGTTTTGGTATCAACTAATTCCTTCTGTTACACGTTTAAACACTTCAACTACTTTATCTCAATGACTTATCTTTTTCTCGTATAAGCCTGGTCCATAGCATTAGATTCCTGAAGAAGGACTTATGCCCGAAACGTCGATTCTTCTGTTCCTTGGATGCTGCCTGATCTGCTGCGCTTTTCCAGCAACACATTTTCAGCTCTGATCTCCAGCATCTGCGGTCCTCACTTTCTCCCCATAGCATTAGATGCCATCAGAGTGAAAATGTATTTTTTTAATTAGGACCGTACTAAGTGCAACCAATGATATGAAATAATTGTGTCTCTAGAGGTGAATACCAGATATAAATACGTGCAGCACAATGCTTACTTCAAAAGCCAGATGGTAATAATTCATTATTCTCACAGAAAATGCATGCTCCTGCAAGAGCGCCGATATTTGTACTTTATTACTCAGCCCTTGCTACTTTCGGAGTTCCAGGTAAATTATGAGAATACAGTATTATTGACATACTGATGTTTAAAAGTGCGTTTGTGGAATAGTTGGGGATTGATTATATCCTCAGCTGATTGATAAAGATTTCATTTAATCAGTGAAACATCGTAATACCCTTAACCTTTTTGTTGTTCTTGCTGAAGTAAACGTTAGCTGACTTTCTGAGTCAGTGAACAATGGCAATCAATGGTGTTCATTCTAGTTTCGAAGGTTTTTTTTTAATATTCCCAATCTGGTTCATTCAGATGTTTATGACGGATGTTTTAGCGATCATATCTACTTTATGTAATTTACTTTATTTCTTTATGACCATTTTTTTTTCATTTCTAGTCTTTGTTTTGTACACGTTCGTGGAAGAAGTGCACCATTGGTTGGGTCAGCACGTATTAGCCAACCCTAGCTTCCCTTCTGAAGATGGTGATTAAATTGTCGTTTTGAACCACTGCAGTTCCCTTTATGCGATTGTTCCGAAGTGTTGTTCAGGAATACTTAAGGAGTCGGAAAATATAGCGTTGGAAAAGCACAGGAGGTGAGGCAGTATCTGAGGAGATGGAGTATCAGGCATAAGCACATCCTGATGAAGGGCTTATACTCGAAACGTCTACTATCCAGCTCCTGGTATGCTGCCTGATATGCCATGTTTTCCAGTGCCACACTTCAGCACTGGCTGTCCAGCGTCTGCAGCCCTCACTTTCTCCGAGGTAATTACAGGGTACTGAAATGTTGACATTGAAGGAGTGGTAATATGTTTCCAGGTCGTGGTGAGGAGTAAATTGAAGGAGACCTTGCAGGTGCTGGTATTGCAAATGATCTTCTTTCCTTCCCCCTCTGTCAGCGATTGTCCACGGGTTTAGCGTGTTCTTTCTTCAGGGTCTTTGTAAATTCGTGCAGCGCATCTTGGAGATGATACAGACAGCCGCGAATTTCACTTACTTCTGAAGGAAGTGAATGTTCATTTAGATGTTGACAACCAATAGGGCTACGCATTTTCCTGAGAAACAGTGAAGATTGTTGTTGGAACTATACACGTCCAGTAACCATTACATTGCACACCTACTGCCATACAGAAGATGTGCAAGTAGTGAAGATTCATTAACTGAAAAACGCAAGCATGTTCTCTGCTATCTTGATTTGCGATGCCAAATGCCTCGCACGTGAGTGGCGCGAGTATTTCCTACTTCACAGTCCTACTGCAATTCAACGTGGTCTGTTTCTGAATCTAATGAGCTGTGAATTATATTTTCGTAAGTGAATGCCTGAGATCTGTCTGTAACTTGAGGGAAAGATTGTTGATGAAACAATTAAAGTGGATTTCGTCTTGTTGATACAGTTATTGTCATTGTTTACTATGATCGGATATGATTCAATATGCTTTCCCTCACCATTATAGCATCGCTACTCCAAATTCCGGTTGTGAAATGAAGTTCAATTCATGACATTTATTTATTATAGCAAGGCACTAAGCAGGAAGATTCTGAAGAAACTTTCTTTCCTGTGTTCAGTTTTTCTTTGGGATCAACATTTTCATTCGTGACCCTTCGGAAATACATGCTCAAACACTTATTTTCGTTTTGAATCCAACATAACTGTTACAAATTGCATGTTATCCTTTCGCCAAATGAACAATGCCATTTTCCATTTCATCTGTCTATCTGTAAGTTTCTCTCTCTCTGTCTCTGTCTCTACTTGTCTGTCCGTCTCACTCAATCTCTCCCTCTCACACTCATTTTATCTCGCACTCTGTCTCTTACAGCCAACCTGGTGACAATAGCTATACTCTCCCGAGGAAGATGTGGGCTCTCAGGATGCATCACTCGATATCTAATTTCCATGGCGGCCACAGATCTCCTTGTTATTATCGCTGCAGTGATTTTAAGTCGGCTTCTGGCAATTTACTTTCCAGCTAGTTTAATAAACGCCACAACAGGATGTCGTCTCATAATTCTTCTTGTCTACGCTTCCCGAAACTGCTCTGTCTGGTTGACTGTCGCTTTCACCTTTGATCGGTTCATAACCATTTGTTACCAGAAGCAGAAAACGAAATACTGTACAGAGAAAGTAGCATCTTTCGTTATAGCAATCGTCTGCGTGCTGTGCTGTTCAGTAAACATTCCATTTTACTTCATATATGAGCCCTTATATACCATTGATAGCGTAGGCTGGTACTGCAACATTAAGGAGATCTTTTACACATCTGTTGTTTGGAGAATGCTTGAAACTTTAGACCGTATTCAAACTCCATGTCTACCGTTCGTCCTTATTTTACTCCTTAATGCACTGACTGTCAGACACATCATAGCTGCTGGTAGATCCCGCAGGAGACTCCGATCCCACAGCAATGAAAATAATAAGCGTGACACAGAAATGGAGAGCAGGAGAAAGTCCATCATCTTACTCTTTGCAATCTCAGGCAGTTTCCTGCTGTTGTGGTTGACGTACATTGTGTATTTTCTATTTGTGAAGATTTCAGGGAACAGATTTTTAATCGGTTCCAATCTCAATGATCCCAAATTTATTCTGCAGGAAAGCGGGTACATGCTGCAACTCTTAAGTTCATGCACGAACACGTGCATTTATGCAGTGACACAGACAAAATTTCGAGGTCAGTTGAAAGATGCTTTCAACTACTTCTCCAAACTGATGACGAAATGTCATAAACAGTGAGGCCGACTGAATTGATGTGACTTTTGAAGTTCACAAAGCCCACACATAGCAGTATAAATCTTTAGCTCAGCAATTCTGGCATACGGGTCATCATAATGCCCAGGTTTGTTAATTCACGCCAATGGCAGCCAAGTCAACCCCTAATATCGCTTTAGAAATTCATTGCAACCAAATGTCAAGGAGATAGTTTCTCAAGTTTTCACCTCTTCTGCCAAGTGCAAACGCTTACCAAAAAGCGATTTCCTTTTGAAATGGAGTTGATTGATGCATCTGTGAAATCTGGATGAAAGGATAACCGTGGTCGTCTTTGTGAAAAGCAGTGAAAAGTAATGAGGTGATTTTGTTTGAAAAAAAAGGTGCATAAATGTAACTTCACGCACTAAGAATGGCTCTCATGTTAAACGTTAGAAATAAATCAAATATAATTCTCGTTAAGATTGTGACTTGACTTCCTGAGGGCTTCATACCTCTGAATTGTAGAAGACACCATCTGGATTGCATTTCAAATGCAACTTTCTGTCAAACATCACAGTCTGAGAGTCATAGAGCTGTGCATCACAGAAACAGACACTTCGGTCAAATTGGGAGAAAGTGAGGACTGCAGATGCTGAAGAAGGGCTTATGCACGAAACGTCAATTCTCCTGCTCCTTGGATGCTGCCTGACCTGCTGCGCTTTTCCAGCCACACATTTTTCAGCTCTGATCTCCAGCATCTGCAGTCCCCACTTTCTCCCAGTTTGACCGAAGTGTCTGTTTCTGTGATGCACAGCTCTATGACTCTCAGACTCTGTGATGTTTGACAGAAAGTTGCATTTGAAATGCAATCCAGATCGTGTCTTCTACAATTCAGAGGTATGAAGCCCTCAGGAAGTCAAATCACAATCTTAACGAGAATTATATGCGCTTTTCCAGCAACACATTTTTCAACTTCGGTCAAATTGCCCATACTGACCAGACATCCAAAATGAATGTACTCCCGTTTACCAGCACTTGGCCCATATCCCTCTACACATTTTCTGTTGAAAATTCCAACCAGATGCCTTTAAAACGTGATTGTACCAGGCTCTGTCACTTCCTCTTGCAGCTCAGCCCATAAATGCACCATCAGCTCTGTGAAAATGTTGCCCTTTACGCCCCTTCCACTCTCACCCGAAACCTATGTCCTCCATGTCTGGATCCGCCCAATCTAGGGAAAGGATCTTGTCTATTTATCCTATCCATGCATCTCATGATCTTAAAAACCTCTATAATGTAACCCCTCAGCCAGCGAAACTCCAGGGAAGATAGCCTCAGTATACTCAGCCTCCCCCTTTTGCTCAAATCCTCAACGCTGACAACAAACTTCTCAAACTTTACTGAGCCCTTTCAAGTTTCTCAACATCTGTCCGATGGTTGGGACAACAGAATTGCCTCTAGTGTTCCAAAAGTTGCCTTAGCAATGTCCTGTACAGCCGAAACACGAACTCCCAACTCCAGTTCTCAATGTACTAACAAGAAGTGAGCATCCTGAAAAGAAAATGAGCTCGGAAAGGGCTTATGGAGAGTGATAGAGAAACAAGCACACGCAGTACATCAAAATAGGCTCAGCGGATAACCAAAAGAGTACAAGGATTAAGGAAAGTAAATGAACAGAAATAATAGAATTGATAGCCGCAATTATAATGACGAATTCCATTAACTCCATGCATTTATTCAGTTATCTGTCAAATGATGGAGTAAACAATAAACTTTTGTCTGACATCCTTTCAAAGTTTATATGTTGTCAAGATGACAACCACTTGATTTTTTTCCCTAAACGATATGAAAAAATTGTTTAAATTGCATCATTATTTACATTTCGTTACCACTCTGAGATAAAATAATTTCGCTTTTTTAATATTGTTGAGCGAAGCAGCCAAGGTGTCTTAAGATCAATTTTGAAAATTTAAGTAGCCCTAATGTCGTAAATGCTTCTTCATTTGACCGATTCGTCTGTTGATGGGTTTCAATTCTTTAGAACTTTTGTTCAATGGAATTTTGAAGCTAATATTAATCAGGAGGAAGCTGTAGATGAGACCGATCCAAGTAAAGTCGGTGATTGGAGCTGTATGTGTGAGTCTATGTAAGGGAGCGTTATGACATTTGTTGTGAACTAGATGTAAATTTTGTTTACACAGTTTTGATTCCAAGTCTCAGGTTCAATTTCGGTCAAATTGGCCATACTGACCATACATCCAAACTGAATGTACTCCCGTTTACCAGCACTTGGCCCATATCCCTCCACACACTTTCTGTTGAAAATTCCAACCAGATGCCTTTAAAACGTGATTGTACCAGGCTCGGTCACTTCCTCTTGCAGCTCAGCCCATAAATGCACCATCAGCACTGTGAAATGTTGCCCTTTACGCCCCTTCCACTCTCACCCGAAACCTATGTCCTCCATGTCTGGATCCGCCCAATCTATGGAAAGGACTTTGTCTATTTACCCTATCCATGCATCTCATGATCTTAAAAACCTCTGTAATGTAACCCCTCAGCCAGCGAAACTCCAGGGAAGATAGCCTCAGTCTACTCAGCCTCCCCCTTTTGCTCAAATCCTCCAACGCTGACAACAAACTTCTCAATCTTTACTGAGCCCTTTCAAGTTTCTCAACATCCGTCAAATGGTTGGGACCACAGAATTGCCTCTAGTGTTCCAAAAGTTGCCTTAGCAATGTCCTGTACAGCCGAAACACGAACTCCCAACTCCAGTTCTCAATGTACTAACAAGAAGCGAGCATCCTGAAAAGAAAATGAGCTCGGAAAGGGCTTATGGAGAGTAATAGAGAAAAAAGCACATGCAGTACATCAAAATAGGCTCAGCAGATAACCAAAAAAGGGTACAAGGATTAAGGAAAGTAAATGAACAGAAATAATAGAATTGATAGCCGCAATTATAATGACTAATTCCATTAACTCCATGCATTTATTCAGTTATCTATCAAATGATGGAGTAAACAATAAACTTTTGTCTGACATCCTTTCAAAGTTCATATGTTGTCAAGATGACAACCACTTGAATTTTTTCCCTAAACGATATGAAAAAATTGTTTAAATTGCATCATTATTTACATTTCATTGCCACTCTGAGATAAAATAATTTCGCTTTTTTAATATTGTTGAGCGAAGCAGCCAAGGTGTCTGAAGATCAATTTTGAAAATTTAAGTAGCCCTAATGTCGTAAATGCTTCTTCATTTGACCGATTCGTCTGTTGATGGGTTTCAATTCTTTAGAACTTTTGTTCAATGGAATTTTGAAGCTAATATTAATCAGGAGGAAGCTGTAGATGAGACCGATCCAAGTAAAGTCGGTGATTGGAGCTGTATGTGTGAGTCTATGTAAGGGAGCGTTATGACATTTGTTGTGAACTAGATGTAAATTTTGTTTACACAGTTTTGATTCTAAGTCTCAGGTTGACAAGGACCATTTCCTCGTCATATGTAAAATCTCTTTTTTAAAGTTAATGTTATTGTTAAATTATAAAGCCTTATTGAATAGTTTAGTGTTTATGTAAAAACAGAGCATGGAAGCATGCTATTCACTTAGTCATGCCTTGGCTCGCATTTGACACAAATATCCATGAACACGCTGGATCCATTGTCAGCACTGCTACCTCATAGCATCAGGTACCGAGGTTCGAATCCAGCCTCGGGCAACCATACATGTGGAGTTTGCACATTCTCGCGTGGACTGTGTGGGTTTCGTCCAAGTGCTCAGTTTCCTCCCACAATTCAAAGATGTGCAGCATCGGTGAATTGGCCATGCTACATTTCCCATAAGTTTCAGGAATGTTTAGTTGCATTAGTCGGGGCTAAATGTAAGGTAGGTGGGTTACACTCTATGGAGGGTCTGTGTGGACTTGTTGGGCTGACGAGCCTCTTTCCAAACTGTAGGGAGTCCATTACATTATTTCTCCATTTCCGTGTATTTTATTTTCCTTTCATGTCCTATATCCAATTTTTATGCACGTTGATGCTGAATCATCCTTTGAGTACATTCTGGATCACAATGACAGTGCTCAGGAGAATTGTTTGATGATATCGCTTCTAATTCTTATGTCAATCTCATTAAATTTGTGTCCTCTGTCCATGAGCCTTTCGGCCACTGAACGCAGTTGCTCTTTATTTAATTTTTCCTTGCACTTCGCTTCAGATTTCACTGCTGAAAGGAAACTTTCGCACATTCACAAATGTAATAAAATGTTGATTATGTAAATCAGAAACAAATTCCTGAATAAACACATCAGTTTGAGCAGCATTTGTGTTGTATCATTAGACTTAGAATGAGAACTTTGCTTCGATCTTCACAGCTGCAGCCAGTTCGACCAATTTTCCCCAGTATTTTGTGTTTTTATCCCAAATTATCCACTCTAGCTCATAGCCCCCATTCTGGAAACCAATCCAATAAATCTCATTTGCATCTACTTCATAACCTTTTATCCTACCTAAAAAAAAACTGCAGCGGCAGCTTCGCTAATATTTGCATGTTTTTACCATCTCTAGGTCTTTGTCTCAATTTATAACATCTGTTTTCCCACATGCTCTGAACCATGTTATTCTGTTTAAAGATTTGTGCATGAAGATCTCCAAATCCTGAATATTGTATTATTTTGGGTTATATTCTGATTGAGAAAAACAAGTAACTTCCACTGTACAACTTGTCTGCGTTGAATTTCATATCCCAAGTGTATTAATTTCACGAGCTTCTTTGCGTTCCCTTGAATGTATTAGTATTTTCCATTCCTTTTACTACATTTTGAAGTTTCCAAATTTGCCATGACCGGCACGAGAAATAATCACCACTGTTTCCAGAGTTATCGTAAATGTGAAAATTTGATTAAACTAACTAAGTGCCCTAATTCAGTTGACTGTCTAATTCAGGCCACACCAAGCTTTTTTTCAATCATTGACGAGAGAAAAAAAACAGTTTATTGTTCGCAGACAGCTTTAACCAATGAAGTAAATATAGAAAAAGCTGGAGATACTCATTAGTTCTGACGCATCTGTGGAGAGAGAAACAGTTAACATTTCAAATCTGGAATGAAACTTCTTCAGTGTTCTCTGTTCATTTCAGATTGCTAATATTTGCAGTGTTGTGCCTTCATTTAAGTTTTAACCAAGAGCAAGAAAGAAATATGATTTGCTAACTTATAATTCCTTACTGTGAACTTCCACTTTCTTAAACAAAAATGTCCCATAGGCAAACAGGCAGATGCACAAGCAAGACACATCTTACAGTCGGGGAAGGAACAAGACAGTCGATGAAAGACGCATGATGTCCTGCCTCGATTTGCTTAACTTCTCTTCCAGTTCCTTTTAACTGAGAAGATGTTATTCTGGACTTTACAATTGTCACTTTTCCTTTCGTTGCTTCAGGCTTCAATCTTGCAACATTTCCTTCTTTGACTTTCAAGAAAACAATTGTCAGAGAGAGAAGGTAGCTTTCAGAAGTATCGTTTTTTTCCTGATTCTCAGAAGGGAGAGAGAGAAAGGGACAGAGAGCGAGAGAGAGAAAGAGAGATGCATTTCACTTCTCCACAGGCCTCCCAACTCCTGTACTCAATGCACTGACAAATAAAGACAATTGTACCGTATCCAATTTATCTGTGACTCCACATTCAAGGAATTATCAACATGAATTCCAAGATCTTTGTTCAGCAACATGCCCCAGAACTTGGCATTAATTCTGTACTTCCTACTGTGATTTGCCTTTCCAAAATGAAGCAAATCATATGATCTAAATTAAACTCCAAAGAATTTCCACCGTTCTGCCCTCAACAATACTTTTCGTTGCTTCGTCAAAAAACTCAATTAATGAAACACGATTTGTCACGCACAAAGTCATGTTGACTATCCCTAATCAGTTATTGTCTTTCCAATCACATGTAAATTCTGCCCCTCCGGATTTCCTCCAAAGATTTACCCACCTCCTCTGTCACGCTCACTGGTTTATCGTTCCCTGGTTTTCGCTTACCACCTCATTTAAAAGGTAGCAAAATGTTAACCAACCTCTAGTTTTTCAGTTTGTGGTCATCAATGATGCAAATGTCGCAAAAGGGCCCGAGCAATCATTTCCGTGGCTTTCAACAGATGTCTAGGCCAAACCTGATCAGGTCTCGGGTACTTACGAAGAACATAAGAACAAAGATAACATATAGCCTAGGAACAGTCCCTTCGGCTTTCCAAGCCTGAGCTGATCCAAATCCACTGTCTAAACTATCACTCAGGATCTGTAGCTCTCTGCTCCCACCTACGCATTCAACTGTCCAGATGCAACTTAAATTAATCTTCCGTGCCTGCCTCGACTACCTCTGCTGGCAACGTGTTCCAGGTACCGACCTACCTTTGTGTAAAGTACTTTCCGCGTGTATCCCCCTTAAACCTTTCACCTCTCACCTTGAACGCGTGACCTCTCGTTACTGAGCCCCTCACTCTGTGTAAAAGCGTATGTCTACCGACCTTGTTTGCATCCTTCATGATTTTGTAGACTTCAATCAGGTCCCCCCTCAATCTCCTTTTTCCGAATGAAAGCAATCCTAACCTACTCAAACTCTCTTCATAGCTAGCACCTTCCATATCAGGCAACATCCTCGCAAACCTTCTCTGCACCTTCTCCAAAGCATCCACATCCTTTTGGCAATGTGACGACCAGACTGTGCACAGTATTCTAAATGTGGACGAAAATACAATTTAACATGTCCCGCCAGCTTTTATACTCAGTACCCCATCCGAAGAATACAAGCCTATCATATGCCTTCTTGACCACTCTATCCACATGTGCAGTCACCTTCAGGGTACTATGAACCTGAACTCCCAGATCTCTCTGCTCATCAACTGTTCCCAAAGCTCCTCGGTTTACAGTATAGTTTTCACCTGAATAAGACTTCCCAAAATGCATCACCACGCAGTTGCCTGGATTAAACTCCGTCTGCCATTTCTCCATGCAACTGTCCAGCTTATCTATGTTCTCTTGTATTCTTTGATAGTCCGCTATGCTTTCTGCTACTCCACAAATCTTCGTGTGATCTTCAAACTTACTGATCAAACTAGCAATGCCCTCTTCCAGATCATTTATGTATATCATACACAACAGTGGCCCCAGCACTGATCCATGTGGAACACAACTGGGTACCTTTCTCCATTTCGAGAAATTCCCTTCAACTACCATTCACTGCCTCCTGTTGCTCAACCAGTTCTTTATCCACCTAGCTAGAACACGATGCACACCATGTGACTTCGCTTTCTCCATTAATTTACCATGGGGAACCTTATCAAACGCCTTACTGAAGTCCATGTATATGACATCTACAGCTCTTCCTTCATCTATCAACTTGGTTACTTCATGCAAGAACTCTATTAAGTTGGTAAGGCACTATCTCCCCCGCAAAAAAACCGTGTTGCCTATCATCGATAAGCACATTATTTTCCAAAATAAATCGATATTATCTCTCTGTACGTTTTCCAGAAACTTTCCCACCACTGACATCAGGCCCACTGGTCTGTAGTTACCTGGAATATCGCTACTACTCTTCTTGTTCAGGGGGACAACTTGAGCAACCCTCTAGTCTTCTGCCACTTCACCTGTGTTTAAGGATGCTGCAAAGATATCTGTCAGGAGCCCCATGTCTACGAGTATTGTAAAACTTACAAAATTGTGGTCACTATTCCCAAAGAATCACCCCCACCCCCACACACAACCCACCACCACCCCCTGCAACATCTACCAAGTGGCCTGGCTCATTCCCAAACACCATGTACAATATGGTCCCTTCCCTCATCGGACTATTGACATACTGCTCTAGAAAACTTTTCTGGATTGCCTTACAAGTTCCGCCCCATCCGATCCTCTGATATGAAGTGTATCCCAGTCAGTGCTGCGAAAATTAAAATCTCCCATCACAACACCCCTGTTGCCTCTAAAACTTTCCATAATCTGTTTATCTACTTGTTCTTCTACCTCACGCTCACTGGTGGCATCCCGGTAGTAGAGCCCCAGCTATGTACCCACACCCTTCTTATTTTTCAGCTATACCCATACTGCCTTATTGCTCAATTTAGAACATAGAACATAGAACATAGAAGAATACAGCGCAGTACAGGCCCCCCACTCCCTTCTTATTTTTCAGGCATACCCATACTGCCTCATTGCTCAATTTCTCGAAAGTATCCTCCTTTAGCACAGCCTTGATATCATACACGACCAGCAATGCTATTCTTTCCACCGTCCCCCCTTTTACTTCTCGACCTGTCCTGTCTGAAGCGTCTATATCCTCGAACATTTAGTTTCCAAACATGCTCTTCCTTCAACCAAGACTCTGTGACCTTAATATCGTCATACTCCCAGTGGTAACAGTCGCTGAAGGACCTGAACTGAAGGGAATTTATATTTGCCAGGAATTGGTGTTGGAGACACTGTTAGGTCTGAAGGCTGATAAGTCCCGAGGGCCTGATAGTCTGCATCCCAGGGTTCTGAAGGAGGTGGCTCGAGAAATCGTGGATGCTTTGGTGATTATTTTCCAGAGTTCGATAGATTCAGGATCTCCGTATTTTCTGCAGTAGCCTACCATGGGGAACCTTATCAAACGCCTTACTAAAATCCATATATACCACATCTACCGCTTTCCCCTCATCAACCTCCTTCGTCACCTTTTCAAAGAATTCAATAAGGTTTGTGAGGCACGACCTGCCCTTCACAAAACCATGCTGACTATCCTTGATCAAAAATTTCTCGATAGTTTCCTCCTTTAGCACAGCCATGATATCATACACGACCAGCAATGCTATTCCTTACACCGTCCCCCCTTTTACTTCTCTACCTGTCCTGTCTGAAGCGTCTATATCTTCGAACATTTAGTTTCCAAACATGCTCTTCCTTCAACCAAGACTCTGTGACCTCAATATCGTCATACTCCCAGTGGTAACAGTCGCTGAAGGACCTGAACTGAAGGGAATTTATATTTGCCAGGAATTGGTGTTGGAGACACTGTTAGGTCTGAAGGCTGATAAGTCCCGAGGGCCTGATAGTCTGCATCCCAGGGTTCTGAAGGAGGTGGCTCGAGAAATCGTGGATGCTTTGGTGATTATTTTCCAGAGTTCGATAGATTCAGGATCAGTTCCTGTGGATTGGAGGGTGGCTAATGTTGTACCACTTTTTAAGAAAGGAGCGAGAGAGAAAACAGGAAATTATAGACCAGTTAGTCTAAACTCAGTGGTGGGAAAGATGCTGGAGTGTATTATAAAGGATGAAATTACGACTCATCTGAATAGCAGTAACAGGATAGGTCAGAGTCAGCATGGATTTATGAAGGGGGAATCATGCTTGACTAATCTTCTGGAATTGTTTGTGGATGTAACTCTGAAGATGGACAAGGGAGATCCAGTGGATGTAATGTGCCTGGACTTTCAGAAAGCCTTTGATAAAGTCCCACATAGGAGGTTAGTGAGCAAAATTAGGGCGCACGGTATTGGGGGCAAACTACTGAATTGGATTGAAAATTGGCTGGCTGACAGGAAACAAAGGGTAGTGATAAACGGCTCCCTTTTGCAATGGCAGGCAGTGACCAGTGGGATACCGCAGGGATCAGTGATGGGACCCCAGCTTTTTACAATATATAGTAATAATATAGAAGATGGTATTAATAGCAACATTAGCAAATTTACTGATGATACAAAGTTGGGTGGCAGGTTGAAATGTGAGGAGGATGTTAGGAGAAAACAGGGTGACCTAAGAGGTTAGGTGAGTGGACAGATGCATGGCAGATGCAGTTTAATGTGGATAAATGTATGGTTACCCACTTTGGTGGCAAGAACAGGAAGGCAGATTACTACCTCAATGGAATCAATTTAGGTAAAGGGGCAGAACAGAGAGATCTGGGTATTCTTGTACACCAATCAATGAAGGCAAGCATGCAGGTACAGCAGGTAGTGAAGAAAGCTAATAGCGTGCTGGCCTTCATAACAGGACGAATTGAGTAGAGAAGCAAAGAGATTTTTCTGCAGCTGGACAGGGCCATGGTGAGACTGCACCTGAAATATTGTGTGCAGTTCTGATTTCCAAATTTGAGGAAAGACATTCTGGCTACTGAGGGAGTGCACTAGGTCAATTCCTGGAATGGCGGGACTACCTTACGCTGAAAGACTGGAGCGACTGGGCTTGTATACCCTTGAGTTTAGAAGACTGAGAGGGGATCTGATTGAGACGTATAAGATTATGAAAGGATTGGACACTCTGGAGGCAGGAAACATGTTTCCGCTGATGGGTGAGTCCTGAACCAGAGGACACAGCTTAAACATAAGGGGTAGGCCACTTAGGACAGCGATGAGGAGAAACGTCTTCACCCAGAGAGTGGTGGGTCTTTGGAATGCTCTGCCCCAGAGGGCAGTGGAGACCCCAGTCTCTGGATTCGTTTAAGAGTGAGTTGGATAGAGCTCTCAAGGATAGTGGAATCAAGGGTTATGGAGATAAGGCAGGAACAGGATACGGATTGAGGACGAATATAATGAATGGTGGTGCAGCCTCGAAGGGCAGAATGGCCTACTCCTGCACCTATTGTCTATTGTCTATTGTCACCAATCCAAACCATAAGTTCAACTGTCTTACTCACTGTACTACTTGCATTCAAGTTTATGCATTTCAGGACGCCAGTTCACCTGTTCTCTGCCTACTCTTCTCCTTGTTCATGCGAACTTCACGATCCTTACTGCCTCTAGTTTCCACCTCACTGCCTTCTCTTCTGGTTTCCAGCCCCCTGCCACATTTGTTCAAAACCTCCCCAACAGCAGTAGCAAAACTCCCCCATGGACATTAGTTCCAGTCTGGTTCAGGAGTAGACTATCCAATTTGCCCAGAACTGGTCCCAATGTCGCCCAAATCGGAACTCCTCCCTCCTATACCACTTCTCAAGCCACGTGTTCATTCTGCCTATCCATTCACTTCTACCCTGGCTAGGACGTGGCACTGGTAGAAATCCTGAGTTAACTAATTTTGAGGTCCTCATTTTTAAGTTCTCTCCTAACTCCATGAATTCTGCTTTCAGAACCTCAAGTCATTTTTACTTGTATCGCTGGTGCCTATATGCACCACGACAACTGGTTGTTCACCCTCCCCTCTCTGAATGCTCAGCAGCCGATTAGTGACAACCGTGAACCGAGAACCTGGGAGGCAACATACCATCCGGATGTCTAGTTTCGGCCACAGAACCGCCTATCTACTCCCCTGACAAAAGAATACCCGATGACTATGGCCCAACGCATTTTTCCCGCCCTTCCGAGCAGCAGTGTTAACCCGGGTGCCATGATCCTGCCAACTGCTGCCCTCCCCTGGTGAGTCATCTCCCCTCACAATATCCAAAATTGTGTCTGTTTTGGAGGGAAATGACCGCAGGGAACACCTGCACTACCTTCCTACTCATTCTCTGCCTTTTGCCACTCATTCACTGTCTTCAGCAGCAAGTCTAATCTGTGGCGTGAGCAATTCATGAAACGTGCTGTCCATGACATCCTCGGCATCGCGAATACTCCACAATGAGTCCAGCCAAAGCTCAAGAGCCGTCATGCAGTCAAACAAAAGCTGCAACCAGACACACTACTTGCAAGTGTAAGAGCCAGGGACGTCACAATGTTTCTGAGCTCCCACTGCAAGCAAGAGGCACATGTCACGCGTCTGAGACCTCTGGCCATTGTGAGCCTTCGCATTACATGACCTAAATAAAACCAAGCAATGTACATAAGTATATGAAAGGAGAAAAAAAAAGAAAACCTTACATTAAAGAGTCCTTTTCTTTTGGTTAGAGGAGAAGGAACTGAGGCGGAGATATGACACGTGTCGTATCTCGGGTTATGCTGCTGTCCAAATATATACTAAGCCCTTACATTACGGGAAAGTTCCTGGTGTCCAATGTCACCTCCACTCTGTCTCCGACTGCTCCCGGGCAGTAAAAAGGCCGCAGGCTTCGAAGGTAAGTAGTTATACTAAGTCTTTACCTTCACAGCAACCTCCTGGCCTCCAACCTCACCTCTGCTCTGTCTACCGCTGCTCCCGGACCTTATGCATTTATTCACCTTTATGCACCTTAAGACGAACAGCACCCTTTCCTCTGTAATACGGACATGTTTTAAGATGTCATAATTGCGTTACCCATATTCGATATCTTCCCTATCCTTCTTCACAGTAAACACATGCAAAATACATGTTTAGTATTCGTCCCCGACCCTACAACCATCTCATGTGGTTACACACATAGGCAATATTGCTGAACTTTAAAGGGGTCCTATTCTCTACCTAGTTAGCATTTTGTGCTTAGCATTTCTGGAGAATCCCTTTGGATTCACTTTAACCTTAACTGTCAGAATTATCTCATGTTCTGGGGTGCAGATCTCTGGCACAGCGTCTGTCCTTGCACAGAAGGGAAGCGGAGAACGTGGAGTGTGTTAGTCTTTGGTGACTCAATAGTTAGATAGACAGAGAGAAGATTTGTTTGGAACTTAAGAGACTCATCGTTGGTGTATTGCCTCCTAGCTGCCATGGTCTGTGATATCTCGAATTGTGTCTTTGGGACTGAATAATCAGCCCCACTTCGTGGTCCACATAGGTACCAACGACGGATGTAGAAAGTGGGATATAGATACAAGGCAGGATTTCAAGGAGTTCGGGTGGAAGCCGAGAGCGAGAACTAAAAGAGTTATCTCTGGATTGTTACACGTGCCACATAAATGCGAGGCAAAGAACGAGGAGAGATATCAGCAGAACATGAGGCTGCAGGTATGGTCCAGGAGGGAGGATTTCAGATTAATGGATAATTGGGGCTCATTCTGGAGAAAGTTGGACCTGTACAATAGGACGGACTTCACTTGAACCAGAGGGGTACTCATATCCTGGGTGGGAAATTTGCGGGTTCTATTCGGGTGGGTTTAATCTTGCTCAGCAGCTAGATGGGAAACTGTGTTGTAGTTCCAGTGGACAGGCGGATGAGAGTAAGGAGGACATGGACAGGATTTCACGATCACAGGAGTGTGTGGCAGGCAGAAAACTGCTTTGAAATGTGTCTATTTCAACGCCAGCAGCATCTAGAATACGTTAGGTGAGCCTGCAGCATGGACAGGTACCTGGGACGTCGATGTTGTGGCCCTTTCTGAACATGGATCGAACATCATCAGGAATGGATGTTGCAGGTGCCAGGGTTTGGATCGTTCTTTAAGTTCAAGGAATATGGTAAAAAAAAAGAGGAGGTTTCGCTTTGTTAGTCAAGGTTGGTGTAACGGTTGAAGAAATAACATTTGATGAGGTCTCGCCAACTGAGGTGGTATGGGCTGAGGTTAGAACCAAGAGGGGAGAGGTCACACTGCTTGGAGGTTTTTTTAGGCCTCTGCAGAGTTCCAGGGAGGTGGAGGAGACGATTGGAAAAATGATTCTGGGTAAGAGTGAAAGGAACAGAGTGATCATTATGGGAGACTTTAACTTCTACAACATTGACTGGAAACGCTACAAATCGAGTACATCGGATGGATCAGTTTTTGTCCAATGTATGTAGGAGTGTTTCTTGACACAGAATGTCGAAGAGCCGACAAGAGGGGAGGCTACACAGGATCTGGTACTTGGTGAACACTTTGGAGGGAGTGACCATAAAGTGGTTACTTTTAGTTCAGAGATGGAAAGGAGAGGGACCAGTGTTATAGATAGGGAAAGGACAATTATAATGCGTTTAGGCAAGACACAGGAGGCATAGAATGGGACAGCAAAATGAATGGGATGGCGACAATCGAAATGTGCAGCTGGTTTAAGTTGCAGATATTCAGAGTCTTTGTCAGGTATGTCCCTGTCAGGAAGGGAGGAAGTGGTAATGCAAGGAACCGTGTATTACTAAAGAAATTGCAACTCTTGGTAAGCAGGAGAGGGAAGCTTATGTGAAGTTGAGGTGAGATTGCTCAGATGAGGCGAGGTAAGTTACAATGTAGCTGGAAAAGATTTAAGGAGAGAGTGAGAAGAGCAAGGAGGGGATATGAGCAGTCTTGAACGGGTAGAATGAAGAAGGACACTCAAGCTTTCCATAGCTATGTGAGGAATAAAACTCGGGTTGCAATCGGCGTGACGAAATGAGAAGTTGTGTGGAGATCCTGTGGAGATCAGAGAGTTGAGAAGCGAATATGTCTCATCTGTTTCCACTCACGAAAAGGAGAATATTGTAGAGAAGGCTGAGATAAGGGCTATTAGAGTAGGTGTAATCAATTCGAGAAGTTGTGAAAGTAGATAAGACCGCTGTGCCGGTTGGCAGTAATCCAAGAATTCTCTGGGAAGATAGGCAGGAGACAGCTGAGACTTTGACATTGATATTTGAGACGCCATTGTCTACAGGTTTAGTACAAGGGGACTGGAGTCTTGTAAATGTTGTGTCTTTGTTCAAGAAGCGCAGTCGAGGTGACCCAAGTAATTATAGATCAGTGAGCCTAACGTCTGATGAAGGAAAAGGTTTGGAAAGGATTTTGAGAGATAGGACGTATTCTCATCTAGCAAGCAACGATTTGATTGGAAATGTTTGAGAAGTTGACAAAGCATGTGAATGAGGGTAGGGCAGTTCACGAGGTGTACGTGGACTTCAGTAAAGTCTTCGATACGATTCCACATGGTACGGTAAAGGAGAAATCTAGCAAGCAACGATTTGAAGGTGATTTCGCAATTTCGATTAGAAAGTGGCTTTCTGTGAGAAGGCAACGAGTGGTGATTGATGGAAAATACTTAGCCTGGAGTCTGGTTTCTGTGGTGTGCCACAAGGATTTGTTTTGGGACCTTTGCTGTTTGTGATTTTTATAAACGACTTGGATGGATGCATAGGTGGCTGGGTCAGTAAGTTTGGAGATGATACTAAAGTCGGTGGAACTGTGGACAATGTGGAAGAATGTTATAGGTTGCAGGGAGACTTGGATAAACTGCAGAATTGGGCTGAGAGGTGGCAAATAGAGTTCAGTGCAGCGAAATGTGAGGTGATTCACTTTGTGAAGAATAACAGGAAGGAAGAATACTGGGTCAATGGAAAGACTTCTGATAGTGTGGATGAGCAGAGGGATGTGGATATCTATGCACATTTTTACTGTAAGTTGCCACCCACGTTGACACTGCTGTTAAGAAGGCATACGGTGTGTTAAGCTTTAGTGGAAGAGGGATTGATTTCTGGAGTCATGATGTCTGCTGCAACTGTTCAAAACACACTGCGTCCTCACTTGGAGTATTATGTGCAGTTATGCTCCCTATATTAGAGGAAGGATGTGGATGTATTGGAAAAGGTGCAGAGGAGATTTACTGGACTTTGCCTGGTATGAATCATCTGTCTTATGAGGAAAGGCTCAGGGAATTGGGTCTGTTCTCCTTGGAGAGACGTAGACTAAGTGGGATTAAATAGAGGCATACAAGATGTTCAGGTGATTCGGTAGGGTGCACATTGAGAATCTTTTTCGCAGATAATGATATCTGCTTGTACGAGGGAATGCACTGCACGAGGTGATAGTTGTGGTTCTGTTCGCCGAGCTGGGAATTTGTGTTGCAAACGTTTCGTCCCCTGTCTAGGTGACATCCTCAGTGCATGGGAGCGCTTCTGTGATCTTTCCTCCAGCATTTGCAGTGGTTTGAACCTGCCACTTCCGGTTGTCAGTTCCAGCTGTCCGCTGCAGTGGCCGGTATATTGGGTCCAGGTCGATGTGCTTATTGATTGAGCGCCATGCCTCTAGCAATTCCCTGGCTGTTCTCTGTTTGGCTTGTCCTATAATAGTAGTGTTGTCCCAGTCGAACTCATGTTGCTTGTCATCTGCGTGTGTGGCTACTAAGGATAGCTGGCCATGTCGTTTCGTGGCTAGTTGGTGTTCATGGAAACGGATCGCTAGCTGTCTTCCTGTTTGTCCAATTTGGCGAATACATTGTATAGGTGTTTTTCTTCCTTTTTTTGCAGTTCTGGTGTACTGCAGTGTGTTGTGGCCCTTTTGAATAGTGTCTTGATGCAACTTTTTTGTGTGTGTTGGGGTGGTTGCTTTCGTAGTTCAGGACTTGGTCTGTGTATGTGGCTTTCCTGTATACCTTTGTGGTGAATTCTCCATTCAGTGTTCTCTGTACCATCACGTCTAGGAATGGGAGTTGGTATGTAACGGCACTGTTCACCTCTATCGACAAAACCCTAGTCAGAGAAACAATAGCCAACCTGCTGGACATACAGAACAGCCAATAAGACCTATGAACAAAGACTGCATATTCAAACTACTGGACCTGTGCGTCAAAACACACTTCACATTCAACAACCAAATATATGAACAAATCAATGGCACACCCATGGGCTCACCCATCTCTGGATTCATAGCAGAAGCTGTAAGGCAAAGATTAGAACAGTCTTACCGCACATTCAACCCAAACTCTGGGTCAGATATGTGGATGACGCCTTTGTAATCATTAAAAACACAGAAATAGAGAACACACACCGGATCATCAACGCCACACTCACAGGAATCCGATTCACTGGAGAGGAAGAAAAGGACAACTAACTCCCATTCCGAGACGTTATGGTACAGAGAACACCGAACGGAGAATTCACCACAAAAGGTATACAGGAAAGCCACACACACAGACCAAGTCCTGAGCTACGAAAGCAACCACCCCAACACACACAAAAGAAGTTGCATCAAGACATTGTTGAAAAGGGCCACAACATACTGCAGCACACCAGAACTGCAAAAAGAGGAAGAAGAATACCTGTACAATGTATTCGCCAAAAATGGATACTCCCGCAATTTCATCAACAGATGCCTAAGGGAAAGACAACGGAATGAGGACATGCCGCAACCCAAAGGACTAGCCACACTACCATACATCAAGAGCATTTCCGAACTGACAGCCAGACTACTGTGACCACTAGGACTCATAACAGCACACAAACCAACAGCCACTGTCAGACAACAACTCACCAGGACGAAGGAGCCGATACCCAGCATGAGCAAAACCAATGTAGTGTACAAAATCCCATGCAACGACTGCAACAAAACACTACATAGGACAAATAGGAAGACAGCTAACGATCCGTATCCATGAACACCAACTAGCCACGAAATGACACGACCAGCTATCCTTAGTAGCCACACACGCAGATGACAAGCAACATGAGTTTGACTGGGACAACACTACAATAATAGGACAAGCCAAACAGAGAACAGCCAGGAATTCCTAGAGGCATAGCACTCATCCACAGATTCTATCAACAAACACATCGACCTGGACCCAATATACCGACCACTGCAGCAGACAGCTGGAACTGACAACCGGAAGCGGCAGAGACAAACCACTATAAATGCCGGAGCAAACATCACAGAAGAGCTTCAGGAGGCTCGCAAGCACTGAGGATGTCACCAAGACAGGGGACGAAACGTTTGCAACAGAAATTCCCAGCTCGGCGAACAGAAACACAACAACGAGCACCCGAGCTACAAATCGTCTCACAAACTTGAGGGGTGATAGATTTTAGACAGATATCGCAGATAGTTTCTTTACTCAGAGAGTAAGGGCGTGCAATCCCCTGCCTGATAATGTAATTAACTCTGCCGCATTAGGGGCATTTAAACAGTTCTTGAATGAGCTTATGAATGATTTTAATGGGATACTGTAGGGTGATGGGCTTAAATTACACACAACATCAATGACCGAAGGGCCTGTTCTGCGTTGTATTGTTCTATGTTCCATGTCCCTTTTTGCTCTCCTAATTTCTCTCTTAAGCATACTTCCAGTGTCTTTATAATTTTCGAGATATTCACACGATCTCTGCTGTCGAAACCTGACATATGCTTCCTTCTCTTTCTGTACCAACATTAATTTCTCTATTCATGCCGCATTCCCGACACCAATCAGTCTTGTCCTTCACATTAACAGAAACGTTTTGTCTCTGGACTCGTGTTAACTCAGTTTTCAAGGTTCGATGGAATATAAAATGGAAGTATTGTTGAGAATATGCCTAAATGAACATATCATATCTCTGATTGAATCAGCACTTCCTTGATATTAAAAGTCTGTGCCTTTTCAAACTGATTATACTGCGCATAACATGAAACTTTCTCCTTGTGGCAATTCTTAGGTTTTCGAAACTTTGTCTAAAATGGTTTAGATATAGATTTCAATTTACAATCCTCTGAACTGAACTGAAGATTTAGTGATTAGAAATTGATTATCAATGCACAGTCACTCTTAAGCTTTGTTGCATCGACCTCTCCTCTGGCAAGGTTTGCTTTATTGTACTTTCTTCACCCACAATAGGATTCAAACTGAAGATGTGAGAGATGTTTTCTGGGAAAATGTCTGCTGGATTGCTTACACATCAACAACCGCTCGGGAAAATTAGATGGAAATGATATTTCGACAGATTGTAGTCTTGCGATTAATACAATTTTGGTGTCAGCTTTTATAATCCTCCGTGAGGATATATCGTCTCGTACTCTGATGTGATTGTTCTTATATACCTCTGACATTCCATGCAGTTTAGCCATAAACATCCTCTGACACTGACAATAACACCAACATGCCGGTCTAAAGCTATCAAAAACATTTCTCCAACATGGTTTGATTTTGATCACAAACAAATGGTTATGAAGGCACTTGCCTCCATATGTGCAATTGCAGTTTCTGGAATATGTTCATTGAAGCCAACCTTTGCGAATATTAACATACTGGGTTTGAATATACATGTCTCCAGGACTGCATTCGTGAGCTTGAGGCTTTTGTTTTAGGAGTCGGTGAGAATATTAAAACAGAGTTTATGGACTTGTTCAACCTTGAATGAGAAACCTGCCCACATTTCTTTTGACTTGCAATTTTCTCGCCACTGTAGACTTTATTTTCAGAAAATAATAGGTGAATGGGCAAAGCAAGAGTGGGTTATTTCAATTCAGACTGAAAAAAAGATCCACAGGTTTGTTGTCGAAGGCACCAAGTTAAATACGGTGAATGAGAAACGAGATTCGAGGGTTCGTGGAGATATCTTTTGAAACTTTCAAACGCCTAAAATAATCAAGAATGCTCATGGAATTCTTGCCTTCATGCCGAAAGGGTTGGTGTATAATGATGCGTAAGTTACATGGCAGTCAGGTTTCACTTGTAGTACTGTGATTAGATTTGGGTACCACACCTCAGGAAAATATTTTCGTTCTGGAACGAGTTCAACACAGGCTTACAAGAATAATATCAGACCTTCAGGCCTTAATTGAAGAAAAGAATGAGAAACAAAAGACTATTTTTTGTCTCTAGGAGTTATCTAATCGACATCTTGCCGATATTAACAGGAAAAGTCACATTTGATGAAGATAAGCAACTTCCATTGGTTTAAGATTATACAATCTGAGGGCAGAATCCGGGTAACAAAAACAGAATTTGCTGCAAATTCTCAGCAGGTCTGGAAATATCGGTTGGCAGAAAACTGAATTAACTTTCCGGGTCCAAAGATCCTTCTGTCTTTGTTTCTAATTCCCAATGTCCGCAGCCATTTTATTTTTTTCACACTATCTAATACTTAGCGCTAGACCATTCAGTAGAGATGCTAGAACGAACTTTGACACATATTAAGGCGTGAAGGTTGGGACGTTTAATCCACAAAACGGAGTCGATGTTCATTCAACTGTTAAGTTTAAATCTGAGGTAGAGAGTTCTTTATTCAAGTACCACACTGAGGTACTTGTCATGTGTATGGCGTTAGGCCACATGAATGCATTCAATAACGGAAAAGGACCAAGGGACTGAATGGCCTCGTTGTTTTCCAAAGTTCGTAAAGAAACAGAAAGTCTTCACTATAGGCATTAGTCTGTATATGAAGCCTTAGTCTCTGGATTGGAATTTTAACTCTCGCACTTCTGATTCATTGACAAGCTTGTCACTAACGATTTAATGTCAACATCAGGTACACCCGCTTCTCACTTCGCCAATGCAAAGAGATAATACAACAAAAGATAGAATTCGGAAATAAAATGGAACAATGAACATATTTTCAAGGTTATATTGCACATGTGGGGGCACTTCGTAACTCCAAATCCTTTATCACAGTTTGTGCCAGATGCAGAGAGTAGCAAGTCTTTTGAAGGATAATTATAACAGAATTATCTGATATTCTTGGTTTGATTTTCATCAATATAAATAATAAATTCTTAGATGGAATTTGAAACAAGGCAGTACAGCATAACAACACATGTTTCAAATCACTACATGCCTGTAAGAAATCCAGTTCAGTTTTGTGTGATCAGAGTTATACAATTGTATGGTATTCGAACATACGCTTTGTTTGAATTGGCCCATGACGAATATGCTCTTAATTTAAACTATTTCCTGACCTTGGCCCATATCCATCCAAACTTCATTTTTCATTAACTTATCAAAATATATTTCAAATGTTCCAACTCTAAATGCATCCATCACTTTCTCTGACAGTTCATTCTACACACGAACCCCTCTATGTGTAAAAACACTTTGCCCTTGTGTCCTTTTAAGTTATATTTTCTCTTCTCATATAAATGATATGCCTCCTAATTTTGAACGGCTCCACCCTGGGAAAGACTCTTGACATTCTTGTTACTTATGCCCCGAATGATATTAAAAATCTCAATAATTTCACCCTCACCCTCCTGTGATCCAGTGCAAAATGATCTCAGCCTTTCAACTCGGTTTCCTGTCATAAACCCTTCATTCCTGTGAAATTATGTTTGAACCATTTCTAGTCTACTAATGCCTTTCCTACAACAGGGAAACCAGAACTTTACACCGTGTAACTGAAGAGGACGCAGCGACGTCCTATAAAACATCAATATGACTTCCCAACTCTTTTTAACAAAGGTCTGAGCAATGCAGGCAAACGTGCTAGACCTTCTTAAGCACTTATTGTACTAGTGAGTTCTGAGAATATTTGTAGCTCAGGTGGTGGTTCTGGATGTAGGCTTGCTTGCTGAGCTGGAAGATTCGTTTCCAGACGTTTCATCACCCTACTCGCTAACATCTTCCGTGGGCCTCCGGATGAAGCACTGTTGATAATTCCTGCCTTCTATTTATATGTTTGGATGTCTTCGGGTTGCTGATGTCGTTTCCAGCGTTTACATTTGATGTAAGTTTTAATAATTCACGTTAAATAGTATCTGTATTCACCTGAACAAATCTTGCATGAGCTGCAGAGAAATTCATGCCCATGTTTTTGCGATTGGAAAAGAGAAATTGATTTTACTACGGTACTTTGTTATGAGGTGTTCAACAAAATGATTCTTGTTATGTTCTTATATCAGTGTTCCACATGAGTCGTTATTGCTGTTTCTTTTGTGATATGTCAATGATCTGGATCATAACGTGCTGTGGTAATTTACGATTTTGGAGGTGATATTAATTTGGGGAAGTTGTAAATTGTAAACTCCAAAATGATTCTGGTGCTTGTGAAGTGGATGGTTCGGTAAATATGGTCCAACGAGCATAAGTGTGAGGTGATTCAACAGAAAAACACAAAGTAATGGAAGATCTCCACAGGTCTGACAGCAACTATAGTGAGAAATAAGAGTTCGCAGTAGGAGGATATTCAGCCTCTCTCGGTCCATCTAACTGTACACTCTGTCTCCCTGTCCTGCTGTGTCTGATTGTGCTCTACCTACATGTTTATCCTTGTCTGACTGCGTGTTCTGTAACTACGCCTTACTGCCCGACTGGGCGATGTCTCTACCTGGTAAAAACAATGACTGCAGACGCTGGAAACCAGATTCTGGATCAGTGGTGCTGGAAGAGCACAGCAATTCAGGCAGCATCCGACGAGCAGCAAAAAAGACGTTTCGGGCAAAAGCCCTTCATCAGGAATAAAAGCCTGGTCGTCTCTGTCCAACCGTGCTCCCTCTACCTATTCATCTCTCTGTCTGTGTGCTTCCTACCCGACAATAGGTTAATTGCTTTTAACGAATTTCATCGACCATTTTATGCCTGAAGGCAAAGATAGTTTAGTCTCGATGTCATCCAAACCTGCCACATTAGCGACTTTGCTACTCAAGGCTCGCACCTGTGGGCGTTTAGAAGAAGCAGAGATATATCATTTTGTCAGTGCTTCCAGCTGATGGCTTCGGATTTTTTTTTTTGCATTGATGTGGTAGACTGTCCTATTATCGAGGGTCGAGTTATTAGTAGTGTGTCCTCAATACTCCACCACTATTCACGACCGGCATGGTAGCAGTGAAGAGCTCAAATCTGATCTGAGGGTTGTTAGATCTCTAACTTTGCCCATCACATTTTGCTTCTGGGGTTGGCACTTAAGTAGTGGTAAGCTAACCACCCTGTCGCCAGGCTCAAGTTTGTCACAGAACGTGTGCGGGAATTTCTTCTGGAGCAGAATCAAAAGACAGAGATTTAGCCCGATTTCGTGATAATGACATAGGTAGGAAGGGGGATCTGACACATTAAACACATTTCAGGCTGGTGATAAATCAGATTGTAAAGCAACACCTGAAAAACCATAATCTCTGAATCACTGAAAGTTCCAAGTATTCGTGAGAATAAAAGCAAATGCCTTTAGTAGTTGAACAGCAGCCTGAACACCTCGTTTAAGTGGGTGAACATCGTATTTAAATGAACGAAATCAAAGTTAAAATTAAGTTAGTTGAAATAAGTAAATGCTGCAGTGAACGGACGTGTTATATTAAATCACAAAGTCTTAGAATCCGACAGCATGGAAACAGACAATTCAGTCCATCCGTCGATGCTGACCATAATCCCAAACTAAACTAGCCGTTCCTGCCTCCTTTTGGCTCATATCCATGCAAATATTTCTTATTCATGTTTCTATCCAAATGTATTTTAATCACTGCAGTCGTACTCACATTGACCCGTTTTCCTGCACATTCATGGCACATACGATCCATCTCTGTGTACAAAAAATGCCCCCATGTCATTTTTTAAACTTTCTCCTCCCACCTTAAAACTGTGCTGCCTAATCTTCAATCACTCCACCCGAGGAAATAGCCACATATAATGCACATTAACGACTCTCCTGATCACTTTATTAACGTCTATAAGGTCACCTCTTAGAACATAGAACATAGAACAATACAACGCAGAACTGGCCCTTCAGCCCTCGATTTTGCGTCGATCTGTGAACTCTTCTCAGCTCGTCCCCCTACACTATCCCAAAACCATCCATTTGCTTATCTAAGGACTGTTTAAATCTCCCTAACGTCGCTGAGTTAACTACATTAGCAGGTAGGGCATTCCACGCCCTGAGCACTCTCTGTGTAAAGAAACTGCCTCTGACATCTGACTTAAATCTATCACCCCTCAATTTGTAATTATGCCCCCTCGAACAAGCTGACGTCATCATCCTAGGAAAAAGATTTTCACTGTCTCCCTCTTATGCTTTTACGAATGCGCACAATTTCAAATTGACGGGTGATAGATTTAAGACAGATGTCAGAGGGCAGCTTCTTTGCACAGAGAGTGGTAAGGGCGTGGCGACCTGCTAATGGATTCAACTCAGCCACATAAGGGATATTTTGACAGTCCTTAGATAAGCACATGGATGATTTTGGGTTCCCAGTCTTCTCCTTACATCCCTTCATAAACAAATGCACAACACTAGCCACTCTCCAGTCATTCAGCAGCTTACTCATATTGATACATGGTACAACTATATCTGCAAGGGGTCCCGCAAATTATTAGAGCATGGATCAGTACTTGGAGCTGCCATGTTGTGGCCATTCTGGAAACGTGCGTACCACAAGGGCAGGAATGGTCGTCGAATGTTCCGCGGTTAGATGCTTCCAAAACAATACGGAGGGAGATAAACGAGATGGGAGATTGGCATTGCAAATCAGGAATACTAGCACATTTGAAGAAAGGGAGGTTGTCGAGGATGGTTTATCTACAGAGTCAGTATGAGTGGAATTCAGAAGCATGGAAGTAGCAGTAAATTTGTTGGGAGTCTTCTACTGACCCCGTCCCTCAATAGCAACATATACAGAGAGGATTGGGAGACACAATTTGAAAGGATGCAGAAATAACAGGTTGTTATCATGGGTGAAATAAAATTTCCTAATATTGCTTGGAACTTATTTAGTGTAAATAGTATTAGACAAGAACCGTGGACCATAAATTGGTAACAGATATTCTTAGGGAATTGCATGATAAAAGCGTGGAGGCTATTGAGGGAGCACTTGCTGTGATTCTTGCATCGGTTTGTCCCACTCGGCCAAGGAAGGGATCATAGGTTAAGAAATCTTGCATGACGACAGTTGTGAAATATCGAGTCAAGAGGAAGAGGGAATCAGGAGGAAAAGGGAAGGTTACTTCAGGTTAAGGAAACAATGATCAGACAAGGTTCTGGACGGTTACAAGGTAGCCAGGAAGAAACTGAAGAACGGACTTACAGAGGTAGAAGGGAGCACAGAAAAACTTTAGCGGGTACGTTAAGAAAATCCTGAAGGTGTTCTACACTTATGTGAGAAACAGAGGATGGCCAGCCTGAAGTTAGGACCGATCAGGGATAGTAGGGGGAACATGTGGTTGGAGTTGGACGAGGTAGGAAAGATCTTTAACGAATACATTGCTTCACTATTCACTAGTGAGAGTGACCTTATCGTTTGCGAGGACAGCATATAAAAGGCAGATATGCTCGAACAGGTTGATGTTAAGAATGACGATGTGTTGACAATTTTGAAACGCATGATGATAGATCAGTCCCCTGAGCCAGACAGGATAGAACCAAAGTTATTACGGGAAGTGAGGGAAGTTTTTGCTGCGCTTTCGCCAATGATCTTTGCAGCCTTATTAGAGTATTACTGGATGATTGAGGGTGACAAACATTATTCACTTGCTCAAGAACAGGAATAGGCACAATCTGGGAATTAACGACAAACCAGTCATATGTTTGTTGTGGGCAAACTATTGGAGAGGATTCTGAGAGACAGGACTTATTGATTCTTTGAAAATGTGCACACAGGTTATTGAGAGTCGGCATGGCTTTCTAATGGGCAGATGATGCCTAACAAGTCTTATTGCATTCTTTGAGGATGTGACAAAACACAAAGATGAAGGTAAAGCAGTGGATATACTATATGTGTAGTTTAACAATGCAATTGATAAGGATCCTCATGGTAGGGTCGTTTAGAAAGTAACACGGCCTGAGATACAGGATATGTTGGCGGTCTGGTTACAGAATTAACTGGCCCATAGAAGATCGAGTGTGATAGTAGATGAAACGTTTTCAGCTGGGAGCTTGGTGACCAATGGTGTGCCACAGAGATTTGCTCTGTGACCTCAGTTATCCGTGATTTTTATAATTGACTTCAATGAGGAAGTGGAAGTGTGGGTTAGTAAGTTTGCTGATGACGGGGATCCAAGATGGCGGTGACCCAGCAAGTCTGAGTCTACAGTGCTCCTCCCAAGACTTGGGCAAAGTGGGCCACCCACACCCACCACACTCACCAAATCATTTAAAATAGCTGTTTAATTTAATTAGCTGCTTCGTATTAAATTTAAACAATCTAATCTTCAGTAAAAATGACTAAAGGGAAGGGAGCCCGCAGCTCTCAGCAAGCAGGAACATCTCCCCCACCCTCTACAGCTGCAGCTGAGGCGTCCACAGCCGATCGGGGGACTTACTTACGGTGGAAAGCCTCTTGGAAATAATCTCCAAACTGGATGCGAAGATCGACGCTTTTATTGAAGAATCCCGAAGTCGATGGGAATCACTCTCGGCCGCGCTGCAAAAGCACGACCGAGACATTAAGGAAATCGAGCGCAAAGTCGGAGGGGCGGAGCTCAAGGCCGCGACCTCCGAAACTACAGCGCAATCGGCCGTGGATTGGATCCGGACTCTCGAACAGCGAGTCCGGACCTGAGAGAATCATATTGATGACCTCGATATTGTAGGTCGTCGAAAAAATATTCGTTTGCTGGGCCTTCCGAACGGGAAGGGGAAGGCCAGCTTACAGCGTTTCTCGAACAGTGGCTGCCACAGCTTTTAAATCTGGAGGCTGGATCAGGCCAGGTAAGGGTAGAATCGGCCTACTGGGTTGCAATACGCGGGCCCAGCTTGAACCAGCCTCTCCGCCCGGTCCTGTTCCGGTTGCAGAGCTCTAAGGAGAGGCAGATACTCCTAGAAGCCTCTAGAAATCTTGGAAAAGATTCCCAAGCCATGATATATAAAGGATCCAAGATCATGTTATTCCAGGACTTTTCACCAGATCTGGTCCGAAAAAGGAAGGCATTTGATGGGGCGAAGAAGTGTTTAAGGGACTTAAATATTCAGTACTCCTTACGCTACCCAGCGACGCTACGCTTTAACCATGAAAGATCCATGTATAATTTCGGATCGCCGGAAAAGGCTAAAGAATGTTTGGACTCTCTTAGATAAATCGAAAGAGATAATGGATGTTGGTTTGCCTTCCCCCCCACTCCGGTTTATATCACCCCCCCCCCTTTACTTTTTTTTACCTTACTGTTTAATATTATCTTGGGGAGTGGTGAGAGGGATTTATTTATTTGTTCTCTATTTAACGATTTTCTCCCCCACCTCGGGTGATTTTTAAAAATAAGTATCGGGAGATATGGACAATCTGCTTAAAACATGGGATCAGGATTTGGGACTAGAAATCTCTATAGAAATGTGGAATGACATTTGGGAAAACGCCAGAAGAATCACCATCTGTAACAGAACCCAGGCTATCCAGCTGAAGATACTTCATAGGGCCCATATAGCACCGGATCGATTGGCAAATTTAAGGCAGGAGCATCTCCAATGTGTCCCAAATGTAAAATAGAGGTGGGCACTCTTGTACGTTGCCTATGGACCTGTCATAAGATCCGTAGATACTGGACTAAAGTAGCAAGTACGCTGACAGAAATTTTAGGAACGGAAATTAACGTGGACCCTGTATCTCTCCTTTTGGGCTTTTCGAACTTTCCCTCCCTGGACATGTACGGGAAGAGACAATTTTCTATTCTCTCGTTCTGTGCATGGAAAAATATTTTGGCAAACTGGGTGGCTGAGGGCCCCCCTGGACTTTCAAATTGGCACAGATTAATTATGGAATGTATGGAATTATTTCATAAAATATGGTACCCCTTCTTGAATTATATAAATACAGCTATTTCGGCTATCCTAACAAGGGCTTTTATTTAATTGAGATTAAGCACCCGGCTGGTCCGGGGTCCCTTGGGAGAGGAATCCCGCACGAATACAGTTTTGTTACATTTGATGTTAACACATTCCGAGCATGTATCTCACTACCCAATTTCTGTGTTATCCGTTGTTTCTTCTTTCTTTCTCTTATTTGAATAATGTAAGACACTTAAATATACACTCTGGTTAGTTGTAGGTTAGATTAGTAATTAGTTGAGTTTTGTTTTTTTTTCTTTCTTGGTATTTTTCTTTTGTTAAATTTTGGTTATTATATATTTAAGATTTAATTGTATATCAATGTTTGCACTTGAGATTTTTGTTTATCTTTGTAAACTTTAAAAATGTTAAGTTTCTAATAAAAATATCTATCAAAAAGTTTGCTGATGACAGAAAGGTTGTTGGAGTTGTGGATAGTGTAGAGAGCTGTTTTAGATTTCAATGGGACATTGACAGGATACATTCTGGACTGAGAAATGGCAGATGGAGTTCAAACTGGAAACTATGAAGTGCTTCATTTAGGAAAGTCGAATTTGAACGCAGATTACAGGGTTATAGGCAGGATTCTTGAAACATGGAGGAGCAGAGGGATCGTGGCATCCACGTCCATCAATCCTTCAAAGTTGCCATTCAGGTTAATAGGTTATTGAGAAGGTGAAAAGTGTGCTGGCTTGAATGATGAGGGGGAGCGATTTTAAGAGCCGCAAGGTTATGCTGCAGCTCTATAAAGCCCTGACTAGACCACACTTGGAATCTTCTGGTCAGTTTTCATGCCGAATTAGTGGAAGGATGTTAAAACCTGAGAGATAGTGCAGAGGAAATTTGTCCAGGATGCTGCCTGGACTGGAGAGCATGTCTAATGAAGAAAGGTTCAGGGAGCTATGGCTTTTCTTCTTGAAGAGAAAAATGATGAGGAGTGACGTGAGGTATACAGAATGATAAGAAGGATAGTTAGAGTGGATAGCCACATACATTTTTCTACTCGGGCGGAAACGGGTATCATGAGGAGGAATAATAGTAATGTGATTGGTAGAAGGTGTCGGGGCATTGTAAAGTAGGTTCTTTGTATCGAGAGTGTTGGGTGCATGGAATGGATTGCTTGCATGGTAATCAAGTCAGATACATGAGGGATATTTAAGTGACACGTCGATAGGCAAGAGTAATGAAACGAAGGTAATATAGATTGGTTTGATCTTAGAGTCAGATAAAAGGTCGGTATAACATCGAGGACGGAAGAGCCTGTACTGTGCTGTGCTGTTCGATACTCATTTTATATATCAAAAGCCTTCCTCAGCACCCCATCCACGTGTGGTCCCATTTTCAAAAAGCTATGAACCTCTTTACTAAGATTTCTCCAGTGCCTTCACGTTGATGATTGATATTTCAACGACACAACCGACCACAAAATTCCTTGTCAAAACCTTGCTCAAGTGCTTGTGACCCATGTCTGCCTCTCTGCCCTCTCGACTTTCTTGGTAACCTTTTTTTAAAGAAAATCAATCAATTTCAGAGAGATACGATTTCCCAACCATACAGTATGCGGACCATACGAAATGATTCCTTGCCTCTCTATCTGCCTGCAAATACTATCTCTCGGGATCCCCAAATTTGTACTGGCCCCCGGCACACCCCTTTAAATTTATGACGGAAGCCTTCTCAAAATTGATGGTTCTTGGTGCCCGTCATACAATTAAAAGGGGAGACTTTAATTGTATTATGGATCCGGAAATAGATAGGATTCCCAAGAGTACTGCAGGAGTATCTCCCAGATCTAGACAATTGGTGGATCTGAACAAAGAATTAGGATTAGTAGATGTATGGAGATGTCTTCATCCACAGGGCAGAGATTTTTCTTTTTACTCTAATCCACACAAATGTCATACCAGAATTGATATGATTTTTGCCCCCTCAATTTTTTAAAATTCCATATCATTTTATAAAATAGGTAGTATAGCAATTTCCAACCACGCTGCTGTATATATGGAAATCAAGGCGAAGAACAACAGGACATCCCCTCGGCATTGGCGTATGGACCCGTTCCTGATGAAAGATAGTAAATTTGTAAAGTACTTCTCTCAAGAATTTAAAACTTTTTTAGAAATTAATTTAGGTACGGTTAAATTATGTGGGAGACCATCAAAGCTTACGCGCAATGTTTGATCATCTCCTACTCAGCGACCCAGAAAAAAGTAAAGGGAGAACAACAGCGTCTGCTCGAAGCTCGCTTAAAAGCAGCTGAAACAGCATACGCTGGTAGACCTTCTATTATCAAATTGCAAAGGATTACGGACCTTGGGAAATCTCTAAACACCACGCTTACCCAAACGGCTAAGAGGGAAATATTATTTGCAAAACAAAGGTTATATGAATTTGGCGACAAGCCGGGTAGATACTTAGCATTTCTTGCAAAGAAAAAAAAGGCCCCTCAAACTGTCACGTCTATCAAAGAAAGTACGGGTATTCTGACTCATGATCATAAAAGGATTAATACAATCTTTTGAAAATTTTATTCTGATTTATATGAATCGCAGGATTGTGAAGACAGGACTAGGAGGATGCAATCATTTTTAAATAAATTTGACGTTTCCGGGTCTAACTCTGGAACAGGTATCGGTCTTAAATGCTCTCCTAACAGTCCAAGAAATACTTGACGCAATCAGGCAATTTCAGAGCGGTAAGTCACGTGGCCCAGATGGTTTTCAAGCTGAATTCTATAAAGAATTTACAAAAATATTTGCTGGCCCACTTATGGACATGTATAACTATGCATAAAGTCAGGGCTGTCTCCCGCCTTTGCTGAAAGAGGCAAATATCTCTCTTATCCTTGAAAAAGGAAAGGGTCCAGAAGATTGTGCGTCATACAGACCAATATCCTTGCTAAATGTAGATTTTAAAATCCTTTCTAAAACGTTAGCATTGAGACTAGAAAGGGTACTGCCACAAATCATAAAGGAGGATCAGATGGGGTTTATTAAGGGCCGTAGATCATCCAATAATATTAGAAGGGTTTTGAATATGATTCAAGCCTGCCATCAGGGAAAGATACCAGGAGTAGTAGTCTCATTAGACGCGGAAAAGGCATTCAATAGGGTTGAATGGTCATATTTGTTTTACACATTGGAAAGGTTTGGCCTTGGAAAGGTGTTTACCAAATGGGTCTCAACATTGTATAGTGATCCGAAAGCAGTTGTGGTTACCAATGGATTAGGTTCGGATAGCTTCAATCTGGGTAGGGGCTGCTGTCAGGAATGTTCTCTCTCTCGCCATTGTTATTTACGCTAATAATTGAACCACTAGCAGAAGCTATACGGGCTGATCCTAATATAGTGGCCCCAAGGATTGGTACAGGTAAGCATAAAATTACCCTGTATGCAGATGATGTTCTTCTCTTCCTCAGTAATCCTCTGATGGCCGTGCCTCGCTTTATCCAAGTTATTAATACATTTACCGCATTCTCAGGCTATATAATTAATTTCTGAAAATCGGAGGCTATGCATACTGACCAGTATTTGGTCAATTATACAAGGCTACATTTATGCATTTACTAGAAAGGATAAGGCAGGACCTCCAGCGATGGGGAGACCTTCCAATTTCCTGGCTGGGTAGAATAGCACTAATTAAAATGAATGTCCTGCCCCGTCTCCTATACCCTATGAGAATGCTTCCGGTGATGCTGCCGAGGCTGGCACTACGTAAGTTATATGGCTGGTTGGGTTCCTTTATCTCGAATCATAGACGGCCCCTCATTAAGCTGAAGAAGCTACAGCTTCCACAGACAAGGGGAGGATTGAACTGCTCAGATTTTAGGAAATGTCAGTTAAGTTCCCCATTAATTTACATAGCTGATTGGGTCTTGTCTGACCCTCAATCAATCTGGCTGAACGTCGAGGCTTCTCAAGTAAAATGCCCACTTATTAACCTTTTATTTTCAGACAAGAGGAAAGTCATTACAGATTACTGCAAAAACCCTATAATACTAAACAGAATTAAAGCTTGGAATATAATGCGGCAAAATGAGGGCAACTCACATAAAACATCCCCCTATACGTCGATAGTGGGAGCATGGGGATTCCAACCGGGGTTTACAGATGCCACTTTTAAAGTCTGGAGATCCAGGGGTATCTCATGTCTAGGGGACCTATTTAAAGATGGGGTCCTGATGTTTTTTGAACAGCTGCATCAGAAATTCAGATCACCTAATGGAGACCACTTTCGATACTTCCAAATTCGAAATTATATACAGAAGAAGAATACGTTATTAGATAGTCTTTATAAATCAAATAGAGAATGTAGAGTACTACTACCAATGGGTGTATCTTCCATCAATACTATTAATCATTTACTACATGATGAAGTATCGGGAGATATGGACAATCTGCTTAAAACATGGGATCAGGATCTGGGACTAGAAATCTCTATAGAAACGTGGAATGACATTTGGGAAAACGCCAGAAGAATCACCATCTGTAACAGAACTCAGGCTATCCAGCTGAAGATACTTCATAGGACCCATATAGCACCGGACGATTGGCAAAATTTAAGGCAGGAGCACCTCCAATGTGTCCCAAATGTAAAATAGAGGTGGGCACTCTTGTACATTGCTTATGGACCTGTCATAAGATCTGTAGATATTGGACTAAAGTAGCAAGTACCCTGACAGAAAGTTTCGGAACGGAAATTAAAGTGGACCCTGTATCTATTTCATCACGTCAAGGTTTTATCTACCTTAATGCATTCTATGTCTTCCTACACCTTCTCTTCTGTAATGTGGTCATTTATCCAGAATCGCATTTTATTTCCCCTAGGTCAGTAGCATCCATGCCTTTCTCAACGGTGAATAATGATGAGAAATATTCATTTAGGATCGCATCCATCTCTTGTGGATCCACATACGCAGATGACTTTGCTGCTCTTTAAGAGGCCCCAATTCTCTCCCTGTTTCTCTTTCTGCCTTTCATATACTTGTAGAACCTTTTTCGATTCTCCTTTACCTGACCTGCCAAAACCATCTCGTGACCCTCATTTTAGCACTCCTTATTTCTTTCTTAAGTATATCCCACTACCCTGTATCCTCCTCAGGGAATTCACTTGATCCCCGCTGGCTATACCTGTCATGTGTCTCCTTCTTTTTCAAGACCAAGGCCTTAATAACTCTACTTCATTTTAGCAAGGATATGCTGGACCTGAAGCCTTATTAACTCACTTCGGAATGCTTCCCGCTTACTAGAAGTCCATTTGTTTGCAACTAGCCTCCCCCAGTCAATTTTTGACAGTTCAATCCGAGGATCATCAAAATCGGCCTTGCCCTAATTTAGAAATTATAACTTGTGAACGAGACCTATTATTTTCGATCGCTATTTTAAAACACATCTAATTATGGTCACTTGTCCAAAACTGCTCCCCTACTAAGACGTTTTGACCCTTCTCTTGTCGGTCCACCTACATACTGCATGAGAAATTCTACCTGAACGCAGGTAGCAAATGTCTCTCCATCCAAGTCATTAGAACTATGGCAGTCCCAGTCGATGTTAGGAAAGATAAAATCCCCGACTATTATAGACATATTATTTTTTCAGCTGCCTGCGATCTCCTTACTTATTTTGTCCTCAATCTCCCACTTACTGTTGGTTGGAGAGTGGGCGCGGAGGGGGCATTCCAAGTAAAATGCTTTCAAACTAACCACTTGCCAAATTTATTTCTCACATCTATCTGTACAGATTCAGTGAATGACGTCTCAAAGCGTTATTCTCTCAGTACCGATGTGATGTTCTGCCCAATCAAACACACGACTCCAGCTCCTCTCTCGACTCCCTTTTCATTCTTCCTTTTATATCTTTACCTCTGAATATTGTGCTCCCAGTTCTGTCCTTCACTCAGTCATGTTTCTGTATAGGCTGGAATATCCCAGTCGCACATATCCGTCCATGCCCTGAGTTCATTTGCTTTGCTTGTCAGGTCTTTTGCAATGAAACGAACCGACCTCCCTTGCTTCCTGCCATGCTCCTACCTGCCCTGTCTCATGTTTGGATTACCAGCACTGACTTTAAAATTTTACTTGCAGTCATTAACTCTTGTACGATTCTCAAATTTCTCTTATGGTGCCCTATGCTTTGGATCACAATTCCCTGCCTGACGCTTTTAAACTCTCCCGAGAGGCTCAAACAAACATCTTGCCAGGATATGTGTCCCTCTCCAGTTCAGTTGCAATCTGTCCGCGTGGTACACGTCACCCCGGGTTATGTCAGAATTCCTTCAGGTCCTGTCCTTCCGTGTGTTGCATTGGGAATCTGTTCTCAGTTACGTCTTTGTCTTTGTTAGCTAGTTTATTTCTATTAATTTAATAATTGGTTAAACAAGATTTTTCGCGACAGTATTGATTCGATTTCTGAACTTAGACTGAGTTATGGCATATATAAAAGTGTTTGCGTAACAACTTGCATTCGACAACATGAATCCAACTTCTTGAAACATATACAAATAACCATAATTATTTGCACGGCACGGTGGCACAGTGGTTAGCACTGCTGCCTCGCAGCGCCAGAGACCCGGGTTCAATTCTCGCCTCTAGGCGACTGACTGTGTGGAGTTTGTACGTTCTCCCCGTGTCTGCGTGGGTTTCCTCCCACAGTCCAAAGATGTGCAGGTCAGGTGAATTGGCCGTGCTAAATTGCCCGTAGTGTTAGGTAAGGGGTAAATGTAGGGGCATGGGTGGGTTGCGCTTCGGCGGGACGGTGTGGACTTGTTGGGCCGAAGGGCCTGTTTCCACACTGTAAGTAATCTAATCTAATCTAACCAAGTAATTTGCGACGTTCCAATAAAATAAAACATATGTCAGCTATCAGAGTATGAAGCTTCCAGATATGGTGAGGAACAAATTCACAGGCGTCTTCCTGCTCTCCACTTCCGGGTCAGGATGATTCGCTCTTTCGCTTTGAAGCTTAAGTGCCCGACGGTATGACTAGCTGCTATAATGAATTTGATTGTCAGGGCATTGAACAATACAATGAAAGCGAATGGGAGAAATAGTGTTAAAAGTGTATCACACCATTCAAATGCCACCATCCAATCTCTGTATAATAGATCTGAGAACAGAACCACGGCACATCGGAAGGTTCCTGCGTAAAATGGAAAGGCATTTTGTTTTATTTAAATAGAAGAGAATGCCTATTGTAGCCAGAAGACGTTCTGCACTTCTTAAAGTAAAATATTTTATTTTCAGATTCTCACAACAAATCATAGAACATAGAACATAGAAAAGTACAGCACAGAACAGGGCCTTAGGCCCACAATGTTGTGCTGTGGATTAATCCTAATGTAAGAATAATATAACTTAACCTAATCACCTTCCAACTCACTGCAGTCCAAGTTCATGTCCAGCAGTCGCTTAAATGTCCCAATGACTCTGCTTCCACCATCTCTGCTGGCAACGCATTGCATGCATTCACAACTCTCTGCATAAAGAACCTGCCTCTGATGCCCACTCCATACCTTTCTCCTAATCTCTTAAAACTATGACCCCTCGTGCCAGTCAATCCTGCCCTGGGGAAAAGTCTCTGGCATTGACAATTTCCATGCCTCTCATTATCTTGTGTAACTCGATCAGGTCACTTCTCTTCTGCCTTCTCTCCAGAGACAAAATTCCGAGCTTATTCAAACTCTCTTCATAAGGCAAGTCCTCAAGTCCAGGCAGCATCCTGGTAAACGTTCATTGCAACCTCTCCAAAACCTCAATATCTTTCCTACAGTCGGGCGACCAGAACTGTACACAATATTCCAAGTGTGGTCTCACCAGACACTTGTAGAGCTGGAACTAAACTTCGCGGCCCTTAAACACGATCCCCCCGTTAATGAAAAGCCAAAATACCATATGCTTTTTTAACAAACCTATCCACATGGGCGGTAACTTTGAGGGATCTATGTACTTGAACACCAAGATCCTTCTGCTCCTCCACACTGCCAAGAATCCTGTCTTTAATCCTATATTCCGCATTCGAGTTCGACCTTCCAAAATGCATCACTTCACATTTATCCAGGTTGAACTCCATCTGCCATTTCTCAGCCCAGCTCTGCATTCTGTTTATGTCACGCTGCGAGGCAAAAGTGAGGACTCCAGATGCTGGAAACCAGAGTTTAGATCAGAGTGTGGTGGAAAAGCAAATCATGTCCGGCTGCATCCGTGGAGCAGGAAAATCGACGATTTGAATTCTATCCCTGATGAGGGGCTTTTGCCCGAAACGTCGATTTTCCTGCTCCTCCGATGCTGTCGGACATGATGTGCTTTTCCAGCACCACTCTGATCTAAACTATGTCGCGCTGCAGCCTGCAGTAGCACTCGATACTATCAACGGTTCCTCCAACCGTTGTGTCATCTGCAAATTTACTAACCCATACCTCAAACTCCTCATCCAAGTCATTTATAAAAACTACAAAGAGCAGAAGCCCAAGAACAGAGCCCACGGGACCCCATTCACCGACCTCCAGGCAGAATACTTTCCATCTACATCCACTCTCTGCCTTCTGTCAGCCAGCCAATTCTGAATCCAGACCGTCAAATCTCCCTCTATCTCATACTTCCTGACTTCATGAATGAATCTACCATGGGGAACCTTATCAAATGACTTTCTGAAGTCCATATACAGCACATCCGCTGCTCGACTTTCGTCGACCTATCTTGTTACCTCCTTAATGAACTCAATAAAATTTGTGAGCCATGACCTGCCCCTCACAAAACCATGCTGACTGCCTTTACCCACGCTACGCTTTTCCAAATAGTCATAAATCCTACCGCTCAGAATTCTTCCCAAAATTTTGCTGACCTCAGATGCAAGACTGTCTGGTCTGTAATTGCCACGGAATTCCCTATTTCCCTTCTTGAAAAGTGGAGCAACATCCACCTCCTTCCAATCCTCTTGGTACGACTCCACTATCTGCTCAGTCCGTTCGAGTAATCCCTAAAATGAGCTTACCACATTGCCGCAGCTGGTCAAAACTGACCACAGATGTCACCTTCTCCGCTGAATGCAAAGTCCACCCTGCCATTGACAGTCGATGCTACCATGACTGACTTGGGACTTTCTATGCCCCACCAATGTCAAGGGTGCCCTCGTTTCTTGGTAACATTCGTCGCTGGATCCACAAACGCTTCCATCCCAAGTTCCATAAAAGCTTGCACCTTCAATGCTGAGTTCAGTTTCCCAAAGGAAGGGACGCCTGCACCGGCTGTCACACGTGATTTGTTGGCTGGACCCACACTCGCCTTGCCGAGGACGCAAAAGGCCTAATCTTCAGCCGCCACAGCAGCAGTCACAAGGAGCCACTCTGCTGCTGCAGTCTTCTAGAAACTCCTTCTGCACTCGAACCCTGAACTAGGTGCTGAACCTGCTGGGACCATTTCAGTAAAGGCCGCCAGGAATCCGAACTCGCCTCCGCAATTGCTGGAGTAAGCCTATGCAGCTGGTGTTCCTTGTCACCACCGATGCTGATGCTGGGACCCAACTCTTCACCATGAGGTAATTAAAATAACAAAAAATTTGAGAAATCCTAACGGCCAGTTGACAGCAGTTGTAGTCTGCTCACTTTGTAAATTAAAAGAAAAATAATAAACAGAATGTAAGAACAGAAATTTACTGGTCAGCCTCTGATTTAGTTTGGATTACAGGTCAGTCGGTGTCGTCATTTTTCTCACACATGCATATGTCTTTTATTGAAGACAATAGTAATCAATGATCAACCTCCATTAGCACCTCACACCCAGCATTCTTATTTCGATAATTTCAGTCGTGTGATCGATTAAACCATAACTCGCCTTGCCTATTGAGCTATGACTGCGTGTGCCTGTCTATTATTCATGGCTCCCTGGAACATGACCAACTGTTGTAATACTGAATCTACAATTAGTCAACATCTTGTTTTCTAAATTGAGCTACATGAGCTGCCCAGCTTTACTCCTACATGTAGACACAAACTGCACGTGGAGTGTTATTTGATATGTCTGTCCAAACTCTACTACTTTCGAATTTCCACCAACAGAATCATTTTGGCTGGACTGACTGGTTACCCTAAATTAAAGCAGCTTCCTCCAACAGGAGAAATCGATTTTGCTTCTATGCTGAACCCTCGAGTTCTTCTGTGCTGATACCTTGAGGTTTCTGTTCTGAAGTGAACATTAAATGAAAAGCTTTCTTGCCTAATTTAGATTCAACCGTATAAACCTTCACCCATTGACAGAGAGGTTCTGTCAAACATTTGACTGTCATGTCATATACTTTTGGAATGAATGTGAGCAGTAAATTGACTCAAACTGTTTTCTCATTTTAGCAAGATAAAATTACTTTCAGTGAACTAGCGCAATAAATCTATTTCAAAACCTAAATCCCCAAATATAACACTTGCACTTTTGAGCACATCTCCCACCTAGGGACACTTTAGTTTACTGTGTGGCGTTTTATTTTTGTCATCAATATACGAAACTGCATGATGTAATAATTTTAAAAAATACACCAATGAATGTTGACTACACATGTTCGTTTGGTCTCGTCCTTTGATGAAGTGCCAATGAGAACATTGTCCTTGTGATAAGCAATATTATCTTTTCTGTTGAATGTTTTAATGTTTAAATACAAAGAAACAGTCTTAGGTTCTTGGAAAACCTAATCAGATCTGAAAGCATCTGTGCAGACAAATCAGAGTTATCGTTTTTGTGTCGAGTGACCCTTCCTCAGAACTCCAGTTCTCAGTAAGTGTCATTCGACCCTAAACTTTAACTCTGATTTATTTCCAAAAAATGCTGACAAACCTGCTAAGTTTTCAACAGCAATTTATGTTTTTTTTCCTGATATACAGCATTCAAAGTTCTTTCGCTTTTGGTTTTATATTCTTATTTAGTATCTGGAAAAAATGAATAAAGCATAATTCTTTGTCTAATTAACAGTCTCTTCAGAGTTAGTGGGTATGTGTTTCTAGGGGTATCTGAACTGCGTGTCAGGTTGTACATGGTAACACAGCTGATGACACCTTCCGTCATTTTACTGATGTTTCAGTACAAACTAACGAGGTGGTAATTGACCCAAGTAGAACTTGAAACAAAGACTAGAATTGCTGTCACAATTCAGCAGGTTTAGCAGTATATGTCAAGAGAAAGCAGAGTTAAAATTTCGAGTCATGTGACCCTTCTTCAAAAGATTTTTTTTCTTCTGTTCTCAATGTATCGGACATTCCTCGGACATCTTCCACATTATTGGATAGAAATCAGTGTTCTGGCTCTACTGGAAGAGCTTGGCTATGACTGTGACATTTTCTGCACCATTAGTCTCCAGAATATTTTCGGGCCCGAAAGCTTGTGCAGAAGCCCAGTACCTCCAACCATTTATTGCTATCACGTAGATTGAAATGAATAGCTGAAGATGGGCTCCCGTGTTGGTAAGGACCTCCAGAAGAGGCTGTGATGTTGCGAATACCTTTGTACTGTAGCATGAGCAATTTGCGTTTGTAACAGGTTTCTGCAGCTGTTGATTGCCGCTTGAATGTTCAATCTTGAGAGGCTCGATCTGTTCAGTGTCTTCTGTATTTAGCACAAATCGGTGTAATGGGTCCCCAGCCTGGAGGCGGAATGTCTTCTCCAGCTTGGCCGTCGTGTGGACAGTCCGTGTTCATGTTTTTGACAGATGCATCGATGTCAGACAGATTGGCGAAGATGACGTCAAGTATAATTTTCCATCTCTGTTGGTGGCCTCATCACATGCTAACATTCAGCAGAAATATCCTTGAGTGCGCAAACAGTCGTGCTGCTGCAGTTCTGCTTGAAAACTTGAATCGCCCACTGACAGCATGTTCTGCACCCCTGCGATCGTCTGTGCTTCCCCCAAATGGTTTTCAACATACAGCTGTGTTAATTCATTAGCTGAGGGAGGATATGGCGTGGTCATCAGCAGAAGGCTTCCTTGCCCATGTTTAAAATGAAAGCATGAGGCATTATGGGATCCAGAATCAATGTTGAGGATTCACAGGGCAAGTCCTTCCTGACTGTAAAGCACTGTGCAACCATCTCTGTTGGCTCCTTCCTGCCAGTGGGACAGGGCATATCCAGGGATGGTCATGTTCATGTCTGCAACATTGTACAATATGCTTCCATGAGTACCATCATGTCAGAATGTTGCTCGGCTAATCTCTGAGTTCTGCCCTTTTTTTACTCGAGGCCCCACATATTAGTAAGGACGACTTTCAGGGTTAACAGGGCTATGTCTTTGCCGCTTTCATCGTTGGTACTTACGTTTTTGCCATTTGGATCAATTTCCTTTTCCAGGCTTGGTTGTGGTTAGTATAACTGATTGATTTGCTTAGCCATTTCAATAGGCATTTCAGAGTAATCCATATTGCTGTGGTCCAGAGGAACATGTTAGCCAGACCAAGTAGGACAATAAGTAACAGTAGAAGTCTGCGACCATTTGGCCCATTATGTTTTCACTGTCCTTCGCCTTTGGACAGAATGTTTCTTAACGCCATTCTCCTGCCTTCTGCCCACAAACCTTTGATCTCCATCCTCATTAAGAAGGAATCTATTTCATTTTAGAACATAGAACATAGAAGAACATAGTACACAACAGGTCGTTCGGCCCTCGATGTTGTCCGAACTGTGAACTAATTCATGCTCATCCATTGATTCTCTCCCGTCATCATCCATATGCTTATCCAAGGACAGCTTAAATGTCCATAATGTGGCTGAATTCGACGCCCTTACGATTCTCTGAATAAACAACCTGCCTCTTGCATCTGACTTAAATCTATCACCCTTCAATTTGCAGCTATGCCCCCTCGTGTAAGCTAGCGTTATCATCCTTGGGAAATAAAAGACTCTGACTGTCCACCTCTCTCATCCTCTGATCATCTTGTATGTTTCTATTAAATCTCATCTTAACCTTCTTCCCTCCAATGAGAACAGATCCAAGTCCCTCCGTCTTTTTTAGAAGACATTCACTCCAGACCAGGCCACATTAAGGTAAATCTCCTCTGCACCTTTTCCAATGTTTCCATATCCTTCCTGTCATGGGTCCAGTAAAATTGCACACAATATTCTAAGTGATCAAAGTTTGTGAAAAGATTTGTAGCTCGGGTGCTCGTTGTTGTGGTTTTGTTCGCCGAGCTGGGAATCTGTGTTGCAGACGTTTCGTCCTCTGTCTAGCTGACATCCTCAGTGCTTGGGAGCCTCCTGCGAAGCGCTTCTGTGATGTTTGCTCCGGCATTTATAGTGGTTTGAATCTGCCGCTTCCGGTTATCAGTTCCAGCTGTCCGTTGCAGTGGTCGGTATATTGGGTCCAGGTCGATGTGTTTATTCATTGAATCTGTGGATTAGTGCCATGCCTCGAGGAATTTCCTGGCTGTTCTCTGTTTGGCTTGTCCTATAATAGTAGTGTTGTCCCAGTCGAATTCATGTTGGTTGTCATCTGCGTGTGTGGCTAGTAAGGATAGCTGGTCGTGTCATTTCGTGGCTAGTTGGTGTGAATGGATGCGGATCGTTAGCTGTCTTCCTCTTTGTCCTATGCAGTGTGTTTGTGCAGTCCTTGCATGGGATTTTGTACACTACATTGTTTTTTCTCATGTTGGCTATCGGGTCCTTCCTGACCCTGTTCTATCCATGTCTCCGAAATGGCCAAATCATCGACGTCACACATACCTCTCCATGCTGCAAGTTCGATTACCTTATGCTGGATACTCCCGGTGTTGAAGTAGACACGCATCTCCAGTATTGCATTCCATTCTGGCAAAACATGTGCAGGAAGTATGTGGAGCCTTCGGAGAGTGTGCAGAAGAGATGTACCAGGATATTTCCTGGATTAGACGGTGTGAGGTATAGGTGTAGTCCAGAAGATCTTGGTAGGAGTAATTTACTGAAGATACTGGGATCTGCACTTGAAACAAAATTGCTGGAGATCACAATGGGCCAGGGAACATCCATGCATAGAATTAAAGCAAAAGTTTTGATTCCAGATGACTGCAACAGAGTTTTGGAGTGTCCGAAGCTGAGGTGAGAGTTGATAGAAATCTATAGCATTAGAAGGTTTATAGAGTGGGTTGACAATCAGATTCTTTCTTCCCGGAGTTGATGCATCTAATACTAGTGGGTATGCATTTAAGGTGGGAGGGGGATAGTTCAATGGGGATATCGGTGGCAAATGTTTTAGACAGAAGGTGATAGGTGTTTGGAATGTCATTCCAGACGTGGTGGTGGAGGGCTTTTAGATAAACATTATAATATGCAAGGAATTGAGGTTATGCACCAAGTCCAGACAGAAAGGTTTAGTTTAATTTGGTTTCATGTTCGACATAACATCGTGGGTCGTAGGGCAGGTTCCTGTGCTGTACGGTTCTCTGGTCTATGGATAACTGAAACTCTCCTTCCCAGGGAACATCCCAGTCAATCCCATCTGCACTACCGCTCCCATTTCCCTCAGCATTCTAGAGCTGCACAGTTTATGGCTGAAACAAATCTTATCACAGTTCTAGCTTGATGTTCTGCTCTTAAATTCAATGATTCGCCCAATAAAGGCAAGTATCCGAGATATTATTTTCAATGCTTCGTCCATCTGTCTTGATAACTTCAGGACGTACAAATCAATATCCCACTAATCTTTGCAGTTTCTCAAGGTCCTCCACTTCTTCATATTTTCCCTTACACACTTTTTCTTGCTGAAGAACATCTCCTCATATTTTCCAGAATGAGTTTCAGTTGCCATAAATTAGCGCATTTGAGTAGAAAATCTATAACCTCATGTAATCGAAGATTAACTTCCTCACCATTTATCACCCCACCATGCTTGCATCATTAGTGAACTTGATGCTCAGCCCATGTATATTCACGAATAAATCATTCATATAAACCGCAACTATCAAACGATCCAACATTGACCAGAGTCGTCCAGTTGGAAAACAACCTCTCAAACATAACCCTCCGTTTCCTAAAACTCAGCAAATTGTGGATTCACGTGCCTAAAAACTGGAGTTCTTATTTCATTTTTAGGTGTCTGAATTACGTCATAACTTTAAACGATTCAAGAAGTGCGTAGAGAAGGTGAATAACAAAGATTTTCACATCCCACCTCACCGGAGTTTTTCAAAGAGCTAAGTTATATTGATTGTCTTTCTACAATATGAGTTGCTCCTTAAGGTGAGGTGATGCAGTCGTCGGAGGAGAAGTTTTATTCTAATATGCTGTTTACAATTAAGAAACTGTCACTCGGGATACAATATTGTGCACAGGTTCTGAAATTGTTTGATGTGCTCTTTGCATGTCGGGTTTCAATTCATGTACTCCATTCCACTAAGTTCAAGAGCTGGGAAATTTAAAGGATTCCCAGTTTCTCTTTGAATATTTAGTTGAATGATTATTAGTGATGAAAGAATACCAATCCAGTTGTGTAGTAGAGCAGTAATGGAAGTGCAACAATGACTTATATTATTCAATTTTGTGATGGACACAGCAGAGTGAATTCCATAAAGAAAGACCAAGCGATCTATCAATGGAATAATTAATGTTTAAGAGTTACGATGTTGCCTAGCAAAGAAGGCCATTCATCTTGTCATTAGGGAATCAATCGTATTTCTTCAGAATCTGATGTTTATGGATTCAGCTGCAGTGTCTAAACCTATTCTGTCAACACAGAGACTCATATGACGCACTTGTCATTACGTGTTGATCAAATATATGAAGGATCAGTTATGATCAGAGATAACCCATGGAAATTTCAATGGAAAGTTCAGTGAATTTACCATCTCGGATTTTACATCCAGGAGATTGTTTGCATCACAAAGTGACATATTATTACGTAGAGAAGATGGAGAAGATGTTTGCTTTGATTGACAAAACGGTATACTCGTTGATTGTTGTCATTGGAGTTCCTGGTAAATAAAAACAACCACTGAAGTTGTGTTCTTCTGCTTCCGAGCTGATCACTTCTGTTTTTCGTTCCTCTGAAGGATGAATTACATTTATTGTAGTGGTTGGCATTGCACACATACTGGGTCATCGGTGCAGTTTGCTGCAGTTAAATGTGATAAAGAAATGCATTAGATTTATTCTGGTCAATGTATTTCAAAATAGCCTTTATATCCAGCTCACACACTGCCTGACACGATTGCATTTATGCTTGAGTAATATTTATGTACTGTTGAATTAAATTTTAGCGCACTTGTATCATTTCAAGACGTTATTTGCAATGTCCATATATGCTATTGTAATCAGCTCATGTCACTGATTAGAATAGAATACCTCATACAATACGTTACTCCCACTCCGAATTGCACTGAATGTGAGCCACTGCATGTCAACAATTGAATGCTGCAGTAATACATGACTGAGAGTGTCATCCAATGCAGAATTGTACTGATTGTGACTAACCAACTACAATGAGCGACGTATCTCAAGATGCCATACGATACTGAGAGTCCCAGGCTCTGGAGATTTTAACTGACTGTAATTTAGAAATTGGAGAAAAATGTATGTTATTGTACATTTATCGTTATTGTCAGTAACCCATTTAATATTGAATCATAGAAACTGAATTCACCACAAAGGTATACGGGAAAGCCACACACACAGACTAATTCCTGAACTACGAAAGCAACCACCCCAACACACACAAAAGAAGTTGCATCAAGACACTATTCAAAAGGGCCACAACACACTGCAGTACACCACGACTGCAAAAAGAGGAAGAAGAACACCTATACAATGTATTCATCAAAAACGGATATCCCTGCAATTTCATCAACAGATGCCTAAGGGAAAGACAACGGAATGAGGGCATGCCACAACCCAAAGGACTAGCCACATTACCATACATCAAGAGTATTTCTGAACTGACAGCCAGACTACTGCGACCACTAGGACTCATAATAGCACACAAACCAACAGCCACTCTCAGACAACAACTCACCAGGACGAAGGACCCGAAACCCAGCATGAGCAATACCAATGTAGTGTACAAAATCCCATGCAAGGACTGCACAAAACACGACATAGAACAAACAGGAAGACATCTAACGATCCGCATTCATGAACACCAACTAGCCACGAAACGACACGACCTTAGGCAGCCACACACGCAGATGACAATCAACATGAATGCGACTGGGTCAACACTATTATTATAGGACAAGCCAAACAGAGAACAGCCAGGGAATTCCTAGAGGCATGGCACTCATCCACAGATTCAATCAATAAGCACATCGATCTGGACCCAATATACCGACCACTACAATGGACAGCTGGAGCTGACAACCGGAAGCGGCAGATTCAAACCACTATAAATGCTGGAGGAAACATCACAGAAGCGCATCACAGGAGGCTGCCAAGCACTGAGGATGTCAACGAGACGGGGACGAAACGTCTGCAACACAGATTCCCAGCTTGGCGAACAGAACCACAACAATGAGCACCCGAGCTACAAATCTTCTCACAAACTTTATTATCTGAATACTAACAGTTTCAGGAAAAGTGAGGTGCGACGAGACCTGGCTATTATGGTGGAATGTTGGTTGAACTTTGGCATGGAGGTGCAGCAGGCAGTGAGTAAAGCAAATTGCACGCTAGCCCTCATAGGAAGAGCGGTGAGTATCGGCGTAACGCTGTCTTGCCGCACTTATACAGGGCCTGGGTGAGGCCAGATCTGGAGTACTGCATACAGATTTCATCTCCTCGGCTGAGGACGGATATTCTTCCTCTTGAGGCAGTCAAGCAATTGTTCGACAGACTGATTCTCAGGATGGCAGTGATGATATGTGTGGAAAGTCGAAAAGTTTGATGATAGAAAAAGCACAGTATGTCAGGCAGCATCCAATGAGCAGGAGAATTGACGTCTCATATGTGGTTCATCGAGAATTTGCAGGGGCAAGACAGTGAGACATAAATTGGTGAGGAGTGTGCATGAGGGGGCCTTAGGAAGGATGATGATATTTGGATATAGGTAGAAAGTGATTTGATACATTGGTGGGAAGAATGGATTGGATGGGTGTGAAGGAAGCTGGGCAGGTTGGTCAAGTCAAAAGGGCGGTGTCGAGTTGGATGGTTTGACCTGTGATGAGATGGGAAGAGGGGAGATGAGGGAAATGGTGAAATGGACATTGATTCCGTGCGTTTGGACAGTCCCAAGCAGAAGATGAGATTCCGTTCTTTCAGTTGGCGGGTGGCTTTGCTTTGGCAGTGAATGAAGGACAGAAAAGATTGATTCGACTGGGCTTATATTTACTGGAATTGAGAAGAATGATGGGCAGTGTCACAGAAATATATGAGATCCCTATGGAGCTGGATACGTTAGATTCGGGAAAAGTGTTGCTGATGTTAGTGATGTTGATGAAGTCTAGAAGTGGGGATCAGAGTCTGATAATAAGGAGTATGCCAGTCAGGGTTGAGATGAGGAAGAATTTCACCATTCAGAGAGTTGTGAACTGTTGAATTCTCTCCCGTAGGTTGTTGTTCCGGCCAGTTCATTAGATACATTCAAGTAGATATGAGGAGAGGGTGGTAATGAGATACTGAGGTTTAATGATCAGCCATGACTCTATCTTATGATGTTGCGGGCTGGAAGGACTGAATGCTCTACTTCTGCATCCATTATCTAAATTTCTATGTTTCTAATATTGCGAATATGGTACTGCACTAATAAGGACAGCAATACCCTTCATTTTTGTATATTCAATGGCTATTGTCATCCCAAAGGCATTTGTTAACCCCTTTCTACAATATTACTTTCATACTACTTGTGGCAGGAATTGTTTACCCACTCACTCTGCATCTCATTCATGGTCATTCGCATGAAGGTTCAAGCAAATGAGGCTGCTTACGATAGTGCTGTCAAAATGGACATCCTGACCAACCCAGTCATCCTGAATGTACATGACTTTTTTTTTTAAAATGAACTAACAATATCGATATGAATTTTCATTTGATATCTGGTTTGTCACGCAAGTAAATAGAACCCTTGGGCCTGTATTTGTTAAATGAATGCAACTCATGCTAATTATGAATAAACTAATTAATTCCTTTGTGGATTCATAAGTACATAAATGAGTACATAAATAAGTACATAAATAGCTATGTCCACCGCCAGTCAGTGTCTTCCTGTTCCTACATAATTCACTGAGAAAATGGATAAAACAGTAATAATGCTGGTCAAAGAGTTTTACTACCCGATTATTGCAATCATCGGTATACCTGGTGAGTGATTACTGTCTGTTTCTTTATATATGCGATGATATGGATGTGTTGGTGTTGAACTGGGATGGAAAAACTCAGAAGTCAAACGACACCAGGATATTTTCAGGTGTCTTCACCTAATTACGAGCAGTGCTCCAAAAGCTTGTGATTTCAAATAAACCTGTTGAACACTAAACTGATGTCGTCTGACTTATGATTAAGTAATTGGTAATGACTATTGCATTTTTCCTACTATAAAACAGAAAGGTCATGGTTTCTGCAGAATAAGGCTTCTAAATCCGCTCGTCAGGTGAGAAAACATTCTTTTCGATCATGCTGCATCTGCCTTAATAAAATAACATTACTCCAGTTGCAATATTTTTGAAATTACTGCACAAATGTTTTAGTAGCGTTGCGTATCACTCTGTGCAGTTCAGACTGAGGTTATAATGGTATTTCAGGTATCTATGGTATTTATAAAATGGTAATGGGATATATAAAATGTGCAGAGGAGATTTACCAGGATGTTGCCTGGAATGGAGAATAGGTCACACGAGGAAAAGTTGAGAGTGCTAGGCCTTTTGTCATTGGAACGGCGAAGGATGAGGGGTGTCTTGATAGAGGTTTATAAGATGATCAGGGAATAGATAGAGTAGACAGTGAGAGACTTTTCCCTGGGTACAACAGAGTGTTACAAGGGGACATACATTTAAGGTGAAGGGTGGAAGGTATAGGGAGGATGTCATGGGTAGGTTCTTTCCCCAGAGATTGGTGGGGGCATGGAATGTGCTGCCTGTGGGAGTGGCAGAGTCAGAATCATTGGTGACCTTTAAGTGGCAATTGGATAGGTACATGGATAGATGCTTAAGCTAGCACAACATCGTGGGCCGAAGGGCCTGTTCTGTGCTGTATTGTTCTATGTTGTATATCTATGTATCACTTTCAGTGCAATGTCCAGATAATGACCTTCATTGTTCAATTCTTTTTCATATTGATGCTCAGTAAATGGAATAAATTATTCTCAGCAAGTGCTTCTTAATAAATGGCAATCAGTTGTTAAAACATGTCTAATCTTGTCTCTCCTCCTTACAGCAAATGTGATGACACTTATAATTCTGTCTCGAAGGAACTGTGGTGTTTCTAAATGCATGTCGGTTTACATGGCAGGCATGGCCTCAGCGGATCTAATGATTATTTTCATTGACGTAATCTTATACCGCATTTTCAGTTTTCATTTTCCATTTTCATTCTTGTCACATACTCCAGTGTGCAGGACGATTTTATATACAATGATTTCCAGCGTTGACTTATCTGTTTGGTTCACAGTTTCCTTCACATTTGACCGTTTTGCAGCCATCTTTGATCCGAAATTTAAACGAAGATTCTGCACCCCAAGAAATGCTGGCGTAGTAATAACAACGTTCTCTTTTGTCAGTTTTCTCAAGAATATTCCGACTTTGTTTGCGTATGAAAACCAACAAATAATTGACGGAGTGCAGTGGGGATGTCAGTCAAGTGCGGATTTTTTTTTCTCACCACCAGGTATAGCTTTCGTTTGGTTTCACAGCAGCTGGGTCGTTTGGGTTCCTTTCACACTGATTCTCCTGTTTAATTCTTTGACCATACGCTCTATTCTACTGGCCAATAGAATACGCCAAGCCCTCAAAAGTTGTAGCAATAAAAATTGCAGTGATCCAGAGATTGAGAACCGGAAGAAATCCATCATTCTATTGTTCTCTGTGTCAGGTTGCTTCATATTGTTTTGGTTGACAGCTTCCGTGAGCTTTGTGTCAACTAGAATATCAAACACCACTTATTACAAAGGCGACTACAATGATCCAGGATATATCGCCCATGAAGCAGGGACATTGCTGAAATTTTTGATTTGTTTACAGAACCCATTCATTTATGTAATAACCCAGAGGAAATTCAGAAATGCACTGAAAAATATGATGAGATGTCTCTGGCCATTAATGTTGAGACCAGTTGGGAAATGGAACTAAAAGTAAAATAAAAATTCTAACAAATGAATTTCATTTGCATAGCTTTTTTAAAAAATCATTGCGTGTCTTGCTTTGTTGTGTTTCGTAAAAATGCATGAATTATTTTTCTCATAGTTATTTTATTTTGTAACAGATGTTGTTGTCTTTATTAGTTGAATTCCACTTCTCCAACCTGCTTGCAGGTTCATCGTGACAGCAAAAGCAACATCTGCTGAAGTTCGCCATTCAGTCCGTCCATTCTGCTCTGCCATTCAAGGAAGTGATGTTTCATATTTCCACAGTCTTGTCATTTCTCCATGAGCTGGAAATGTGTTGCTGGAAAAGCGCATCAGGTCAGGCAGCATCCAGGGAACAGGAGAATCGACGTTTCGGGCATAAGCCCTTCCTGAAGAAGGGCTTATGCCCAAAACGTCGATTCTCCTGTTCCATGGATGCTGCCTGACCTGCTGCGCTTTTCCAGCAACACATTTCCAGCTCTGATCTCCAGCATCTGCAGACCTCACTTTCTCCTCAAACATTTCTCCATGACCCCGGCTTTCCGAGAAACATCTATTCCAAACGGAGGAGAAAAAAATTACAATAACTTTGGATTGGATATTTGGGCGAGGAAGGAAATCAGTTATATTCTGGATACAGGAGTCCATCAAATCAATTTTTTTCTCGTTTATAAATTTATTACTGCAAGTGTTGTAATTTTCAATTTTGTCAGATATATAAAATCAAAAGAACTCGGAGTAGGAATTGGCTGTCCAGCCCTTCGAGCCTGCTTCGCCACTCAATAAGATTATGGCTTATCTTTTTGTGGACTCATCTCCATTTACCCGCCTTTTCACCATATCCCTTAATTCCTTTCTTTTTCAAAAACACATCCACATTCTTTTTAATAGCGATTACTGAAGTGGCGGAAACTCCTTACCAGGGCAAGGAATTCCAAAAAATAAAAGCCTTCTGGGCGAAGAAGTTCCTTCTCAGTTAAATTCTAAGCCTGTTTCCTCGAATCTTGAGGCTATGCCCTCTTGGCCTAGTTTTACCTCCCTATCGAAAGGTCCTATCTATTTCTATTTTATTGATTCCCTTCATAATTTTATGTGTTTCTATAAGTTTCCCCCTTCATTATGCTGAATTCCAATGAAGATAATCCAAATCTACTCAGGCTGTCCTCATAAGCCAACCCCTAAGACTCCGGAATCAACCCAGCGAACCTCCTCTGCACCCCCACCAGTGCCAACCCATCCTTTCTAAACTAAAGAGACCAAATCTGTAGACAGTACTCAAGGTGTGTATCCATGACATTTTGTGTAAATGTTGAAGTAGATTTCAGTAGCGGTCTCATTCCCAAAGAACAAAGACCTACGTGATGTGTGTTTAATGGATGAAATCGAGGGAAACCGACAGAATTAACACAGACTTCGAGCATTGGTTTACCTCAGTTGGCTGGATTGTTATTTTGTGAAACGGCATGTTATCGGCAGCATGTATTCAATTCCATCGCTGATCTGAGATTGCTGTGAAGCTTTCTGTCTCAAGCTCTTACCTTGCATGAGGTCTGCTGGCCCTCAGGTTAAATCACCACCAGTCGCATACATTTCTAATGAGAAAGCAACACCTATGGTATGGTAACGGAGAAGCAGAATATCAAAATGTTGTCTGTATTAATTGTCCTTATTGATATCAGGAATTTTATTTTTGTTTGTGCAGAGCGTTGTTGTCGTGTATTTGTCTGTGAAAAACTCTGAAAGTAATCCAAAAGTTGCAAATATTTTAGGAAAGTGTGATAGATGGTAAACATTGAGGATTAAAATGGTGTAATTTAAGTGTTGTGTCAGATTGGATA